>NW_009931819.1:0-41509 GCF_000696875.1 Nestor notabilis | reverse complement strand
AGGAGCTATTTAATTCTTCTCAGACTTCGTACTTAACATGCCATTAAGAAATACTTGCAAAGTAGAAGGCAGTTCTCTTTTCCGGCAGTGGCTGAAACTTTTTGTCATTGGCAACAGAGAAAGCAAACATGAAAATACCTTTGTTATAATATATTTTAATATCAGTTTTCATAGGAAGGGGCTATATATTGCCACAGGCAAGCCTGTGTTTAAACCAGGTAGTTGTGATACTTTTGGTTTTGTGCATTCTGTTACATGTGCCCTCATTACTGTGAGCAAGGACAGAAATGCTCACCTTCTCTGTGCATAAGGGTGGACATTGTTACCAATGGTGTTAAATTCTCGTTGCTGAGGCACATACCAGCTATGTTAAAAGCATCTGCCCCATACTCTCCTATGCCAACTCTCCCTATGCAGTCTCTTGAGCTGGGAAGAGGAGGGATGCATACATACACATTCCATTTTTATATAAATGCTGAACTGCGGAGACATGGAAAATACCTGCAGTGTAAGAGACAAACCCATGAAAAAATGTAAAACCCCAGGCTTGGTGGGGACGGACTATAATTTATTTTGTACAGAGATAAAATTCACTCCACTGTATAACATCCACGCAAAGTTCTAGATAACACAGGGATGTTTTTCAATTTACATAAACATACAGGTTTTCCTGCTCCCTTCATAAATTACTCCAGCTCTAGCACATGAAATGCTAAAGAATATACTAAGCAACCTTTTGGTCTATTTTGCATTCAAAGTAAGCAAGCTGAACCCCAATATTTGGTTCCTAAATCCTGCTAAATCTTTTGTTTGAGGGATAAGGCTGCCCTGTGCAACTGAGTTACATGCAAGTAGCCTGTACCTTCTAAAGACACGCCTGATGCCGTGTGTAAGTTTCCTTTGTAGACGCAGCCTCTATCGATTCAGGTGTTTTAAACTGAGCTTTATGAAGCTGTCTAGAGAAACTGGGCAACTATTTTCCACTTACCGGACAAGACCTCAGATATTCCGTTCTGCTGCATTAATACAAGCAAGTGATAAACTGTATTATCTACTGGCACTTTGAGGGCTAGTGAATTGAGAGGACAAGGTGAAACTCGATCTGCACCTCCATAACTGACTTTAAGAGATGATGAGTATGACGAAGTTCTCAAATAACTCTGTAACATCTGCGAACTTCACTGATGTAATGAAAATTAGTTATTTTTTCGTGATTGACACTGGGCTTTTTAAACAAGTGTTTAAAAACCTTTACCTCTTCATAGGTAAACCTGGACTACTGATCTGCAAAATCACCCAGTATGCACCATTTAGTGGCTATGCAGGAGCAAAACAGCAAACAGAGAAGCAGCAACTAAGAGATGTCTTTCAAAAAGCGGATTTATATTTAAATAGCGGTGACCTTTTAGTGATCAACAGTGATAATTTATTTCTGTGATCAAACTGGAGACATATTCCAGTTAGTTTATTTATTTCAGTGGTTATCATAAGAGAAATTTCTGACATTCTCTCTCATATCCAGTATTTCTTACTGACTGATGAAGAGGAATTTCTCTGATTTCAGTCAGAAAAAGAGAGGACTCCAAGTCACCTCCACTGGTGTGTTTTGTCAGTTGTGTTCACAGTTACCTACAGAACGTTCAACTTAGGGTGATGAATGAATGCTATTTTGGACAGTCAGAAACTAGTTGCATTCACAGAACACCACCGTTGTGGTTTCACATTCACTACTATACTTTTAAAACTCAGAAAGCATAGAGCCTACGATGAAATCTAAGATAAGTAGTATTTTGGGGGTTTATTTGCTTAGAGCCATTTTAAGCATGAGCAAACTGTGTTAAATTCTTCTGAGATTTGAATAATCTGGAATGCATTGTTGAATTTTTGGCATGTTTTTCTCTACTTTTGATAACAAGTTCCTTGTTTTAGTGCAAAAGTGCTTTCTGATCTCAAGATCAGTGCTCAGCCCATTGTAAAGTCCAACATTAAAACACTGGAGGTCTCTGTATGTGATACGCATAAAAATCATGACTATTGACTGCTTATTTTCCAGGTGGAAAGGTGAAAATGTTTCTACAACTGAAGTTGAAGATGTTTTAGGACTGATTGACTGCATTCAGGAAGTTATTGTATATGGAGTATCTGTTCCAGGTATGAGTGAAATACTTGACATTTCAACAAAAGAATCTTTAAATACATTAACAAAATACAAATATACTGAACTGCAGGGTATAAGTAGCCTTACTTCAACTTACTTTTCATAAGCTACAATTGATACATGACATCATTTAAATATATGGAATATTAATCAGCTAAAAAAACCCCCAAAAACATAGCCAAAGCCAAATACAGGAGAATGCAAGAACATTTGAGATGTTATGTAAGAAATTGCTTTCTCCCTTTTTCACCTTTCTTTAGCAATCTTAAGGAATGCAAGTTCTGACACATTTGCTGCCTATTTTCTACTTAGAAATGTGTGAAATATTTTATTAACTCTTTAAGTGCTTATGGCAGCTTTTATTTTTTTAATTTGAGAGGCACTGCTGCTAAAGGCAGATTCCCAGAGATACTGGAAGCCAAAAGAGGGAACAGAGAAATTTACTTTCTTGTTTCCTGTATTTTGGAGGTACTCTCCTGTCCATGTTTCTCACTTACCCAGATTGACAGGACTCCCATATAGCTCCTCACTGCATCTGGACTGTGATGGATGGTTAAAATGGAACCAATTTTTACAGTGTAATGTAGGGATCTGAAATCATACAAACAAGGTTAGATTTGATTGAAATCCTGAGCATCATGTTGTGCAAATGGTTTGGACTAGGTGCATAATATGTTGCATGCCCTTAGAGTAATCTAAGGAGGAGGAGGAGGAATTTTGGAGCCCCCGTTAACTAAGTTAGCAGATGTTAACAGGTATAACAGCTTAATTATTAATTCATTAACAATATTAATTAACAGGTATCACACTTCTCCAGAAAGATTTCCAGACTATGGTACATAACATGGCTCATATCAGTGACAATTTAGTGTTTCGGAATTGAAGAGTGGTGTTACAGACACCACTCTTCCTACATCCACCATTTATTCCCCATGTGATTGTGTTAAGGTTAAGATCCACTTGCTATTTCCTCTACTAAAAGCGGAAGACATGAGAACAGAAATGCCCAGTGTTTCTGAGGCGTAAAAAGACTGTTCATAAACCAAGATGCTCTATTAGAATAGTGAATTTAATTCAAATAAATAAACTTTTTTTAATCATGCCTGTCTGTTTTACACCTATTGATCTAAAATTAAAGCCTTTCTCTTTAAATCACTGTTATTTTCAGCTGCTTTGTGGTAGGGGTAAACATACAGTGTTGTAGGAGACATTTCAACAGAAAAGTAACAACATAGATGGTTTAGAGTTCTTTATTATTTCTCAGATTACACTCTAGGAGATGAGGAAAACATGCTGTTATTCTCAACACTTTTGTAACACCACATAGAAGAGGTGTTAATACCCAATTATGAAAGAACTTTATGGTAATAAAAAGGCTCTCCTCTTACATTTGTATAAGAACTGGCTGGACTGTGTTTGGGGTTGTTTTTTTGTTTTACATGGCACAGAAATATTTGTACTTTACTGAGGTAGCTGGGGGTGATAGTATTCATCACCTGAGAACTCATTAGTTCAACACTCTAGATTTTGATTAAGCAAATTGGAATGCTGGGTGTCAGCAATAGAGGGTGTTAAAGGCAAACAGAAGCAAGAGTCAAACTGAAGAAATGTTAAATTAGCTTATGTTTGTGCTCTTCTGTAAGGATTAGATTCTACTTTCTGTTTTCACTTACTCCCATACACAATTCTGTGAAAGCATGCATATAGTTGTAATGTAAAACTTTGTGTAAGAATATTAACTATTTCTTCTTGCATTACCTGTAATCCCAGAAAAGGGAACACCAAGAGTTTTGTGGTTTAAGTTGCATCCCATCCCTCAGCCACCAAAGCAGGAGAGAAGCAGCCTTCTCAGCATGTAGTTAGGCAAGTAAAAAAATCTGAAGTACTTGGATTTTTGCAGCATTCAAATGGTAACAATGATAAACTGGGTCTTAGTACTTTTTGTCCTCTTTCTGCATGAATGAGCTTGTCAGTATAAGTACAAGCATGTTTACAATGATGTATTGTAAAGCGAATTAACTCACACAGTGAAATGCTGCAGCAGGCAGCCTTGTGTCTCAGTTACAAGAGCTGATATTCCAGAGTCTTTCCAAAGACTTTAAAAAGATGGACAATTTTCAAAATATCTGCCATCTGTAGTTCTGATGCTAGACTGTAAAAAATTCGGCATCTAGCCATAGACATCACTTAGATGTCTAAGGGAAAACAGGTTAGAATGTTTTCTAAAGTGGCTTAGAAGGAATGGGTCACTTACAGGAGGAAGGGGAGGGAAAAAAGCCAAAATCAAAGCAAAGTAGAAGAGCTTAGTCTGAAGTTCAGATTTGTATATGAACTATAGTTTTGTGCTGCCATTATTCCTTCAGGTTATGAAGGCAAAACAGGAATGGCATGTATTCGACTAAAGGAAAACTCTGAATTTAATGCAGAAAGTACTTACAGACATGTTAAAACTCACCTTCCAAACTATGCAAGACCTCGTTTTATAAGGATTAAGGTAAACCATTGTTCCTAAGTAGCTTTTTTGTGTCCATCTGCATTGTGTTTCCTCTCTTTTCTATGCGGACTGTGGACTTCCTACTTATACTAGCAATTCTCAAAAAGGCTTCTTTTGTCACTCACTTGCTCTTGTCGTTTACCAATATGAAAGTAGAACTACACCCAGATGTTTCAGTTCAGCCTGAAAAAAACCAAGTTGCGTTAGCAGTTAGAGGATACCCATCATATTTTAACATTTGAAATCAGGAAGATCTCTTGGAAAATAGATTTCCTATTGTATTTCTTCAGCACAGCAATATAGGTGTGTTCTCCCTTTAGTGTAGCTCCCTCTACAGACTCCCCTGTGCAAAATAAAGATACACACACAAGCAAAAGCTTGCAAGAGAGCTTTTGCAAGAGAGGCCTTGGATTTTTTTTCTACCAGCAAATAAATAGCCAATTCTAAACTGAAGTTTAACTTGAATTGGGTAATGTTGCAAGAATGTCAATCCCACTGTACTGCTCAAGTTATTTAAAATAAACATTGCTCCTTTGAGAAATGTTGCATATTCACTGGGGTGATTCAAGTGGATGACACAGGGATACCAGCATGCCTAGTTATTTAATCAGCCTTTAAACTTCTGAGTTCTACAAACAAAACAGTTGACCGATCACAGCAGTGGTTTGTCTTGCCATCCCATGTAAAGTACAGTGAGTCTTGGTCAGTCTCCAACTGCTATCTCTTCACTTTGCTGAGATAAAAAAATCTGTTGTTTTTTGATCCAAGAACATAATATTTCTGGATAAACCCCTTGATTCTGTCTGACTAAAAGTTTAAAGCTAGTGTTTTCCTGCCTCTTTTAAATCAAATAGTAAGGTAAGCCTTTCATTAATGTTTCTGTGGCCCAGCACTTCTTAAGTTCAGAGGAATTACCAGCCCACATATTCCACAGTCCAGTTATTGCCCGATGAATGCAGATAGTTTAGACCTCTATGAGAGAGGCTTCAACTTCTGTGCTGTATGGATTTTCTTTAAATATGTTTCCCTAAATTTAGGAAATCTAATCTAATTGCCACCATTGTATGCTGACATTGGTAAGTAGAGATGTAATTTTGTGGTTTAGAATGCCATTGAACTTACAGCAACCTTTAAGTACTGTAAAGTACAACTAATGGAGGAGAGTTTCAATCCAGCCATCATCAAAGATCACCTGTATTTCCTGGATGACAGAGAAAACCTGTATGTACAAATGACCCAGGACATTTATAACTCAGTAAAAAAACAAGACTTCAGATTGTGAGAAAGTAAAAAAAACCCACAAACCTGTGTTTTATAATACTCAGTTTTTAAAGTATCTGTTATTGTAACCTTGCCAGGAAATCCTATTAATATAGCAACTATCAGTATCTGAAATAAAGTGTGAATGTGAGATTGTTTTAATAAAGCAGAATTTCACCAGCTCTATTTGTGTCTTGCCTGGCTTCTCCTCTCCTTCACACTTTGAATCTTGACTACCTTCCTACTGTGTATGGAAATATTTATTGTTAATGCTGTGAACATTGTACTGTGCACCTAAGCACGTGAAAGTGGGTACAAAGTCACACATCTCTATACAAATAATTTATATTCATATTAAAGGGTGATCCACTGCATTAGTAAGAATTACACCCCTACATCAGAACACAAAACTCATTATAAAAGACCATTAAACTTACAGTTGTCTCAAATTAACTAATTGAAAAAAGTCCATATTAGATGCTTACATTAACTTTTATCCATTGCAGCAGAGATGTCGTCTTTCTTACTTCTCATGCACCAAATAATACACACACAGAATGAGAACAGTTTATAAGAGCTAAGACATATTTTCCTTTGTGTGCAAAGAGAGTGATGTTGGGCCAGACACTTCATAAAAAAGTGAGGCTTAGATTTCCCTAGGATTTTTAAAAAGGCAAATAAAATTACAGAATGGAATGAAATAGATCTGTTCTTACTAGAAAAGGTTAGCAACCTAAATTTTACTGCTCCTTGTAACACGTGCCTCAATATATCCCACTGTGAGTTTAGGTGATGCTGTTTAAGGGTATGGAAATTGTTCTGATTAACCAGATTCATTGTTTATATAACTTGAGTATAGTCGTAGTGGTCAAACTGAAATTATTTGGCCAAGTATGCTGCCTTCAAGATGGGGTGATTGTAGGTGTCTGGGAACAACTATGAAGGCAGCAAGCACTCAGCAGTGTTTTCTAGCCCACTAGCAGTGCTTTCCTCAATAGACTTTTCTCCCCACACTTTTTAATTATTCTTGAAAACTAATGTAAATCATTGGCCTGTTGTAGCAATGTCTGTTGGCTGCATAGAGACCCTTTCTTCTGTAATGCCCTTTAGTTCTTCTGTTATGAGAAAGGGTGAAATATCATTCCTATTCTCTTTCCTCATGCACTTGTGTTTTACAAACCTTAGGTAATGCTAAAAGAGGCCACAGGTGATTAGCAAAGGCCCCTGCTCTTTCACTGTCACTGATCAGCAGAGGTGGAATGGCAGGGCAGCTCTGTTTTTAAATTCAGTGAGTTTTAAAATTGCCCTAATACAGCAAAATCTCATTGAGAGGTTACACCCTTCATTTTGCACAGTTCAGAACTGATGCTGTTATTGTCTGCACACACAGAGCCTCTCAGCAGTTTAAGTCAAGGTATTTTTAAAAACAAGTGCAAATTTAGGACTAAATAGTTTACCCCCTACAACATATTTGGTCAGAATGGTTCTAGCCTGCCACCTAGAAACTGTCCAATACCCAGACTGATAAGGCTGAAATTGGCATTTTCTTTACCACAGTCTACACACCAGAGAATTTCATGTTGTATGCCTACAAGATTTATTTGACATTTTCATTTATAAATACACAAGGTTTCCACCGGTAAAAGCACAGGAATTTTCTCAGTGGTCACTGCCACTGCTTACATAGTGAACGAAATAACAGGTAGTATTGCATATGAATAAGCAGACTTTGGTTCCCTTTCTACCTGGAGAGATCTTAAGGACCAATCTCTTTTCCTTGTTAAACAATGGCTTGCAGAGGACAGCAAGGCAGCTGAAGGCCACACTGAATGCTACACTCTGGAAAGCTTGGGACGCTGTAGAACTTAATTAGTTTTTTGAAGGCACTTTTTTTGAACATCATCACCTCTTCAGGCAGCCTGGAAAGAATTCTGGTATTTGCAAGAGACTCCTTCTTGTCAGTGGCTGCTGCTTTGGGGTTACACTGCTCAAGACCAGTCACTGGCACACTGTTGCAGCTAAGGGAACGTGCTGTCTTTTTCTTGCCTTGAACAGATAAATAACTAAATAGAAAAGAGGTTAACTTATGTTTGGTATCATCTTGGACATCTTCTGGAAAACAGTCATCTAGAGGATCCCTCTGACCTTTCACTTGTTGACTAATCACACACGCACTGGGACTCGCTGCTGGCTTCTTAGGCTGAACTACTATTTTTCTGGAAGGTGTTTTGTATTTTCCTCCATCTAAGTAAAGCTGAGAAGCATTACTAATGGCATCTGAACTAGGCTCAACTATCTTATTAGGGCTTCCTGCCCCATCACCAGAAGTGATGCAGTGCAACCCACAATTCTGGCTAACGATCCGGGCTGCAGTGTTTTGAATGATGTTCCAGTCTTGCAGAATATCTTCCCTGGTTGTGAACTGAGATGTTACAGTAAAGCGAATGATGAACTTGTCATGAATGGTTGCTGGAATAAGGAAGACCCTGCCAGAACTGCTTAGTTCTTTCAGGAGTTTTTCTGTCAGCCAGTTGGGACCCTGTTTAAAATATGAATAAGAAGAAAAAAGAGAAAAAAACAAAAAATAAAACTATAGTTAGAATTTCCAGTGACATCCAAACATCTTCATAAGAATTCCTGCATTACAGATTCTTACATGAAAGTTTATTCATAGTTCTTAATGTCTGGGGAGAGATCAGCTGTGGTCAATTAATTTGAGAGACATGCAAAAGGCCCTATCTTTACCTTTAGTCGAAATACAACCAGTCCAAGATGTCTTTTGGCAGGAATTTCAAAGAGTGGATCACTTTTAACCAAGGATTCAAAGAATTTGGCTGTTTCAGTACCCTATATTTAAGGGAAAAAAGTAGTTATGTATTGGTTTGTCACAAACACTCTGTAAGACACTAAGTAGTTCAAAAGAATTCCTTTCCTTATTGGAACATATCATTCCAGTGCATAAGTGGTAGCAAACAGAAGAATGACAATAATATTTGAAAGTCTATTTGCCCAAACCCTTGACAATGAACAAAAGTAACTGAACTACACGTAGGAATTTTCTAGAAGGTTTGAAAAGAGAATGTGTTCTCAGATGAGAGTCCTTTCGTGGCAACCGCTGATCCACAATACAACCCCTTGTATTTACACTCCATCGAGGACTTAAGCCTGTAAATTTTCATAGCAATGGGTTCAGCCATTCATCTCAGCCTGCCTCCCAAACAGCTGCCACTTTGCCTCACAGAAAGCTTCTACAGATCAGTACTCAATAATGTGCAGAAGGCACTGACTTATCGAATCACTTTTCATTGCCTATTGCTTTCAAGAAGGGTACAGGAAATGTTTTGTCTACAGGGTCAATCTTTAAAGATTACTTAAGAATACAATCGGCACACGTTTAGTGTTCACGTGCAAGCTTTGTGTGCGAGACAATTTCTGTAACTCATCTTTGCATCACTGAATTTATTAAATTCAGCTACCAGTAAATAAGTGTAATACATTTATGCTTCCATTGCAAATTCACATACACGTCGGACATGATCTTGAAGTTTTTTCACCCCAAATGAACGAATCACAAACCACAGCTTCAAAGAACGAAATCGACGACTCAGTGGAATTTGCCAGTGCTGTGAAAACACAACAGGTATCAATGACCACAAAACCAACAGAAAGGAGCATCCCCTTACACTGCTATAGTTGTTCATTCAGACTCGGGTCAGAAATCTCTTGACACAAGTAATTTCATATTACTGAAAATCTGCCAAGCCCAGGAAACGGCCATCAAAGAAACAGCTACAGGTTTTTCAATTATTCACCAAAATAAGATTTTGGCTACTCCCCTTAATCTGAGGCCTAGACATGCTTCAGGTTTTCAGTTAATTGCTAGCTAACGCCACCACCTTTTTGCATTTAAAGAGCATTATCAAGTTGTGTGTTTACACCGCAGGGCTGAGTGCCCACTTCAGTTCCTGTAATCTGAATATTTAAGTTCTACCCTGAACGTTTTCGCAAATCAACTATAAACAGTGAGAGCTGATAAAGGGGCAGACTCTTCCAGAGGAAGTAACGGCTACTGGATGGATAAGACTGACAGAACATGTAAAGGAACACTCCTAGGGAGCTACACAACTACCTGCAGGGCCCTATTTAACCACAAGAGGGACTCACTGATGTATTTTTTCCGCCCCTCTGTACACTCATACTCCCCAGTGAAAAGCACTATTGATTTCAAGACAACAATTATCTTTTCAGGACTAGGGTGAGATCATAGCAGAAACAATTGGCAGTGAATATTCCTTTGATTTACTTACTGAATTCTCCTGTAAGATAAATCTAAAGTGAAATGCCTCTTAGCTCTCCTATGAATACCTTAATCTGAAGAAAAATGTAATTCATTCTACTGCAGTTTCAGAGCATGGCGTTTGCTCACTCCTTTTTCTCTCTTCTCACATATCAGAGATAAAGAAAATCAGCTAAAATGCCATCAGTAGGAATTACTTCAGCAACACAATGCAGCTTGCCTTCTATGCAAAAAGGCAAGGCTAGATTCCAATCTGTGTAAAAATCTTAAGTACTTCAATCTCTAGATCTGAAAGCAGCTATATAATTAATTTTCATAGCCAGGGCTCACTTTCATTATTTAATCTGCATTAGGATCTCAGTATAATTTGGTTTATGCTTTTATGTAATGATGCCAGCTATAAGATAAGCATGCTCCAGAGCAGTCTGTTTGAACATTTTATATGCAATTTAAAATATCAACTCAAATAACTTACCATGAAATCAACAGCAGCTCCTGAGTTCGGATGTCTGAGGTAGACAGGGTTAACACTGAAGGTTTGATGTAACTTGTATTTATCCTTAACCCTACCAATTGTAGAATGAACTGTATTTAGCAAAAAGATTGTGCAGAGAAAGACTTTGCAATTTGCATGCTATCCTTTTGGTGGTATTTGTGTTTTGCCTTTACTCACCAAAATCCAGTGCAGTCAAAATGAACCATCATCCATTTAGAAGGGTTGAAAGTAAAGGAATCTGCATATTCGATTCCATTCAAGAACAATCGGAATTCAGGACATACAAACGCTGTTCCTGCATATGCAGCATCAATATGAAGCCAGAGTCCCTCAGCATCACCTAATGGAATTGGAATTGTTATGTCAGGGACGTAAGGAATCAAAATGCGTGCTTAATCTCTCCTCTCTGAAAACTAGGTGTATGTTTTTGCAGGGGGTGGATGGGCTGACAAAGAGCAACACAAATAACAACCTGGTTTTACCCTAAAGCTGTGCATCCAGAACTGCAAAATACAGGATAATGCTGAAATCAGATGGACTCTGTAACAAAATTCACCATTCCATATGTGTGAGGCTTTTTAATGCTTGATTTCTCTCACCTGCCTTTTTACTAAGTGAAAATTCCAAGTACAACTCAGTTCCACAAAGCCAGAATAAAGACACAGTGGCAAGCAAAAAGTTCCCAGAGATAGAAGCCATGCTCTGACCCATAGGAGAAAAATACCACAGGGTCTTGTTGGAATTTATGCTGGAACAGAATCTGCAACCACATCAAGTTACCAGCTGAACTGGTGGCTACAAAGGACACCCGACTAAACGCTACCTTCAAAACTCCTTTGCTACATTAAATATTTATGTATCCATCCTACAGCAGTTCTGCACTCTGTACTGTACAGTCTGTATTCCATGAATAACCACATTAAAGATGTATTAGTCGGAAAATTTCATCCATCTTGAACAGAAAGTATTTTTACATCTTAATTTAAATCTTCCAGAAATCACTGCAAAGTCTTGCACTGACTCCACCAATCTTTGAGACATAATGGAAAAACTCAGCTGATGATTTTTCATGCCATCGGCTTTCGCATGGAAAATTCTCATACTCTTCTGTGCTATCATAGTTTAAAATCAGGAATAAAAAGCCACTCACAAATTGGACCCAGTTCTGAGAGATTGTCAAAAGCACAGACACCAGTTGTACCCAAAGTTGCACAAACCTAGAAGAAAACAAACATGGTTTTAATGTTAGGGATTTTTTTAATAAATGGATGCAGCACTTTAAATGTGGAGAATCTGTCACAGCTGAAATTGTGTTGATTTTTTTTGTTCAATAAAGTAGAAAATCTTGTATACATTTTCACCTTCAGCTAATGTATTTTAACACAGTAAGAAATGTTTCAGATGTAATTTTATGTTGACATTAAGAATGCAACACCCCCAACTAGAAAGTTGACATACAAAGACTGGCACCAGGCCTTTCTTTCTGTCTTCTGCAATGGCTTTCTTCAAAGTTTCACCTCTGAGGGAAAAGTTCTCATCCACAGGCAGAAATTTCATCTTCACAAGAGAAATCAAGCCAGCCTTTTCTACAGAAGAATGTGCCTTAAAAAAAGTAAAGGTAAGAAAGCAAGCTGTAAAGCTGAATAGTTGTGATAAATTATGGACTTATAAAAGACAGTGGTTGCAAGAAAAGCAGAGATAAGGTCCTTATAATGATATTATAATAATAATCCATGTTAATACAAGTCTAAAAGTTTCTTCCTTGCAAGTAACTAAAAGAAATAATACACTGTAATTCCAAGGAATGCATATTCTCCATTTATTTGGGTACTTATCTCTAAAATGTAATCACAGGCATCCTCATCTTGCTTTTGGAGGGCCACTTATCAAAACTCAGATCTTAAAAGAGCCTCTAAAAATGGATCAACCTGTTTATTCCTTTCTCCCTGACATAAGAAGATTAAAACACCCTGAAGCATGCCTACTTCTGGCAGTACTCCCTCACAAGAAAAAGCTCTTTTAGTTACACCAATGAAGAACCAGCATGAGCATCTCTCTTGCAGTTTTTGCAGGAGAATAGACTGTTCAAGAGTCCAAGGACAGAACAGGTTTGGAGGCAGAGGCACAGTAATATGTAGATACCTCCTCCAAGAACAAGCACAGAGGCTTAGAGTGGAGGCTGCAACCAGGAGCAGCACTGAGGTAACTAATGCCCTGAGTGGAAGGAGGATGTGAAGCAAAAAGAGCTGAAGCAGCATGAGATCAGCACGTCATAACTGGAGTAAGGCTTGGTGAAAAACAGAAAGGAGATGCAAAACTGAGTCACGTGAGACAGTGTCTTGAGGACTGCTGGGACCCTATAAAACCTCATCTCACAGATTTCATTTCCTCATCTGCAGAAAACAACATTAGAGGAACTAATTCAGGCTTGTACTGCATTCCTGTTTGTTCTTCCCTTGGAACAGAAATGCAAGTTCACATTGTATGAGCTGGGTGAGGCAGCAGAAGCAAATTTGTTTTCTTTGTAACCACAAGAACCTACTTGATCAGACGCATAAGCGATGAGGCGAGAATTGAGTGAGGACTCATCAGTGTCTGGCTCAGAAAGCTTCATCTCCAGAATTCTGTTTTTCCTTGCTGCAAGCAGTGCAACCAAGGTTGATTCACTCACAGTGCTCTGCAAAGACATTGCTCATTTATTGCAACATATTGCCACTTTATTGCTATTTTATCAGGGATTTACTGAAGCCACTGAAGCGCTCAGCTGCCCACACCCTCCTCTATTTCTACTACCACTTTTCTGGGATGTGATGGAAAGTCACTAGTGATGAGCAGCTCTCTGGGCCAGCGACACAAAACAAAGCCTTTTAACTACTGTACATTTTTATCATGCAGGACTGAGTTGGGGGGAGTAAATAAATCACATTTTCCTTTTGCTTTTCTACAGCTTAAATGTAGTATCTTCCGTAAAAATTACAAACCTGAGCAAAGCTCCTTATAACACAGAGCCTCAACACTGATTCCAGGGGACACTTGCTCGGGCCTTATGAAGGGAGACGAATGTTCAGGCCTTGATCTTGCAATTCTCAGACACACAAAATAGACATGAGAAAAATAATTTCTTGTGTGGCTAAGGACTGCTGGTGGAAGGACAGTGACAAAGATTCCTTCTCTAATCATGGAAGGATCACTTCAGTGATTAATTTGGTGATGTGAAACAGCCTGAAGGAAACAAATCTAACCCTCTTCTAACCTTAGTAAAGCCACAAGAGCACCTGCTCTTCATCTGTAACACAAGTAGGACTAAAAGCAAGAGCAACTCCCCTTTGATCATCTTCTCTAATACTAAAATTTGGGAAAGCAATGTCAAATTGGTATTTTTCTCTAATCAGACCCATAGAGCAAATCTTGGTTTTGCCTCCAGGAAAACTATCACCCAGAGGGAAATTCACTTGGGTGAAAACAAAAACATTATGAGGCCACCTCTGATCTCCCCTACCTGTAACACTCCTCCACCCACACTGTCAGGATGGTGGTGCAGGAATTTATCCGGAAGGCCCAGCATTTTAGCCAACCAATCCATCACATTCATTTCCAGTTCCGTACAGGCTGGACTGGAGGCCTAGAAAAATCAAATAAAAAGAGAATCAGGCTGTAATTCCCCCTGCAATCACAGCAGGAGTATAGCCCTTAGCTAGTAATTAAAATGTGCTTTACTCTCTTAACACGTTTTAATTGCCTTGGGAGAAATCTCACCTAGATGCAAAAAAGGCAGATGATGAGCTTTGTAACACTGGATATATAAGCAGCTGACTGTGTAATATTATGGCCCAT
This sequence comes from Nestor notabilis, assembly GCF_000696875.1. Lineage (NCBI taxonomy): Eukaryota > Metazoa > Chordata > Aves > Psittaciformes > Psittacidae > Nestor > Nestor notabilis. The sequence continues at coordinate 26,970 of NW_009931819.1, read as the reverse complement.
GCCTAGCAGAACACAACGTTATTGTAATAAAAGTTATGTTGTTTGGTGAGTTCTGTAATACAGACCTCTATGTTAAGGCTGCAGTCGAGGGTGAGCTCCAGGTACCTTGCTCATTACCAGTTGCTCTCTTGGAATACCAGAGAATCTCACCAACATCCTTAAAAGGCTGTCTTCAGATTACCTGCACCACCTCAGTGCCGAGCTTCTAAATTATCACTTATTTTAGAGTCATTAAAAAAAATTAGAATCACAATGAGCCACCTGAGATAAAACCCTGGAACTGCAGTGCACCACACAAGCACGTGCCCTTGCTCTCTAAAAGAAAGAGCACTGATGTTTTAGTGAGGCTTTTCGAAGAGCAGCAAAAGAAAGGTGAAAGCTGTTCTGCAGTGTCCAGCTTTCCACTTATGAAGGAATGGATTTACATTGCAAACTTAACAGAAATCTATCAAAACTACATGGAGAATATAACCGTCAATTTATTAGAGGTTTATGAGTTTCTACTGCTTTCTTACACGGAAACATACATCTAAAAATCTGGACAACTTCACCATAGTTTCAGAATGCTACTGAGGTATGTAGAGTCATAAGCAAGTAGTGCTGTGTGGCTGCCGCAGGAGGATACAAAGTGCTCACATATTCTGGAATAGGCCACCAAACAACTATTTTCAGAAGAGAAAAAATAGGAAATGTGTTCTCTCAAAGGCACAGGAGAGCTGGAATGGAGCCCAACCTAACTTGCATTCATGGATGGTGGCTGCTCCATTGCCTGCAGTGCTTATGTAACAGTCTCAGCACCAAGACTAGATGGCAAGGAACACTGCTCACAGGGGGATATGCAAAGAATTAGAAACCAGACATTTCTAGTGATATATTTTCTTCATTCACCTCTTACTACCAGGTGACATTTGCTCTTATATATTGTATTTGTTTTTTTCAAGTGCCATTTTTCATTTACACAAACAACGTACAGTCGGTTGAAGTAAATAATTATACTGACTCACAGAACAAGAAAGAATGACTATGACCTACTCCTGCATAATACACACAGAAGATGAATATTTAAAATAACAACAACAACAAAATTACCCATGTGAATCCCAAGCAGTTAATTGCATCAGCCAACATATCTCCAAGGAGCGAAGGCCAGGAAGTAAGAGCTGGAAAGTAGGCATGCATGTGTGGACTTTGCCAATGGACTACCTAGAACAAAATTATTTAGAAGTAGGAAAATGTCACAAAATTCTGCAAGAGATGTAGCGATTAGCATCTGTTCAAAGTGATGGAAAAGGATCACAGCAACATATTACGTGCAATTATACATCTGCTAGCAGAAAGCTACAGAGATAATATTGACTGGAGTGCAGCATTAGCAAATGATAACACTGCCATTATTAGATAAATTCCAAATTATAGCAAAAGCATTTATCTGAATTGAACAGGCAGATAAAGATTCTGAACAGGAAAGAATGGCCTTTTGAACATGGTACAACAGCTGAAATATTTATCAATACATTTATCTTTAAGGGAAATCCTTTCAACGAAGTTGCTCTTGCTCATTTTGTCAAACAACAGCTTGCCTTTAGCTACACACAGCAATTTACAATCGTATAGCCCCCTCTATACACCTGAAGAAGCCTGCATGGGGGACACCAGCATAAGCACATTTAATGTGAATACCTCTCCTACATCAGACCACGTTTCTGCAAACACCTATAAAGAAAATTTTAAAACATACTTTTAAACAGCTTCTTACATGAGACATTTAATTAGATATATGAACTCCCTTAGCAGAATCTGCAGTATTTATGTACAAAAGGAAGGAGACTTTTACATTCAGAGAGCAGGAGACATGTCTTATATGTAATGACCTTGGGCAAGAGATGTTTCACCTTGCTGTGCCTGCGCTTCCACATGTCTGAAATCAAGACGATGCAGTTCACGCCTTGTGAAGCTAAATTGACCAGTGTCAGAAAATCATCGTTTCCCTCTAAGCAAGAATAAGTTATTCTTAATGTATAAAATGCTTCAAAAATATACTCAGCCTATGCCCTAAAATTGTAGTTAGGAACACAACAGTAATAGCCAGAATCCCTCTGTGGACTTATCTACAAGACATTCTACGTTTTGGGGGCTTTACTTATTTAGCTAAGTGTTGTGCAGAACCTGTGCATTCCTGGGATTTGGTGTCCACCTCAAGTACTAATAGCTTTTTCCTGTCATGATTATACTTCATGTCTTACCCCGGGCATAATAATCTTCTCTATATCTCCAAAGATGTTGTCCCAGCTGTCTGGGTCCATTGGGGCAGAATCCGGCAACTGGGCTCTCATGTAACCTGGCTGCACATCAGGAGTCACCCGTCTCTCTCTCACATTGCTCAGGTACTGGCAAATGTAATTCTTTCCCTGGAAGAGGCAAACCAGTGTTTTGAGTTTCAATTGTGGGAAAACTAGTAGTACTAGCACTTCATGCAATCTTAGCACTGGACATGGCTTGGAATCCTGCTCCCACGATAAGCCACAGCAATTAACCTTCCTCCTATACCCTGCTTGTCCCACCTCATAACATAGGGACACAGCTTCTAGAAAAGGCTTCATGGGAACAGAACAGATTCACAGGGTTATTTCACTGCCCTCATTGAATAGTTCAAAAGTACCTTTAAAATACAACAGGGTACAAGTATGGTCTGTTTGATTAATGAAAGGATAGAAAGATTTTCTTGCCTACAAACTAACTGAAAATGCATTTCACGGAAATTAAGGTTTTGTAATGCCCCATACTTCCCTGTCATTACAACATACCCACTTTCGCATCCCCTGAAAAGAGCTGCACAACTCCACGCCTTTTCTCCACATTTTAGGCAATCTCCTCACACCCTAGGACCAACATTTGCTCCCCATCTCCAGAACTGTGCCAGTATCACTGAGGTTCCATGGTGCCAGCCAGGAAGAGCTACTGTGAGTAACACCTTAGCACATGTTTATTCAGAATCACAGCTTTGTAGCTGTCCCACAGTATTTTAAATGCAAGGCCATCCACTGACTCTAAATCCATTAATTTAAACTCAACCCTGGGACATAGTTTACTCAACCACAGGACACATTTTTGTCTCAGCCTCAGCAGATCTAAATCTCAAGGACATGTGTGCAACTGAAGAATATATAGCTCATACAAATTTTGGGTACCACTCCCTACCCTACAACAGTTGATCTCTGTAAGCAAATGCTATTGCCAAGAGCAGAGGATCACTCACCTCTCCGTCTGTACTCTTCAGGGTCCATACCGATTCCTTCCAAAAGCACCTCTTCAAACCTGGGCCACGACCTTTGAGGCGCTGCGGGCAGCTGGTCTGGTGCCCTGCTAGCTGCTTCACCCTTTATAGCTCCCTTTATCTCTCAGACTCATGCATTCTGGAAAAGGTTTAACGTAGGCAGATTATTGGTAAGTGTTTATCTAACTCCTCCCAACTGAGGGCTTTTACAGTCTCTCGTATGTTCTCATCTGTGCTCTTTTGATGTGCATGATAGCGTATTTCTAAGAGGAACTGCCTCTGAGCTAACCCTTTCCCTTTTTCAAACAATCTTTCAGAAGTCTCACAGTAAACTAAGTCATGAATATAATGCACATTAACATCAGACTTCTGGGAGAGAAAAAGCTCAAGAGCTTTCAAAAACAAATTAAAATGTCCATGTTACTCTAGGACACTGAAGTCCTGTGCTAACAGTAGTTATAAAACAAGGCACCAGCACCTAACACATTTGACACCTATGCTGTCAAGTTTCTCACTGTCAGAAGAAAACGCATTACAATTATTTCCAGTTCCAGAACTGCAATACAAAGCAGCAGTGATCCTCCCTGTGGATTTCTTGCCCTTCCAGATCAGACCAGGGTACGCTGCAGGGTGATGTTCCTTCACCGGAGTCACCCTAGACTGCTGAACTGGGAAAATGCCTCCTTCCCCTCCACCACTGTGCTGCTTTTCTCACATATATGTACTGGGATTTGGCCTTGTATCTCCAGAATTCTTCCAAGTCCTCCAACTGGACTGTTCTCAGTTTGGAAGAACAGCTATGTACATTCCCCCTTGTTTTCGTTTCAGGACACAAATATATCCTGATCTCTTTGGCAGCACTACCTTTAACACTGGTTTGACTCAGTGTTGAGCACTTAATCTTCATCAGAAGGAGCTCACTTGGTCTACACTGATACCAGGCAGCCCTGGGAAAAGAGAGGCAGGACTTGTGGATTAAGCACCAGAAACTATTTTGTAGTACAATACGTGCTCGTCCTATTTTTGTTATACCCTGTGCTCCTGCTTAAGGCTGGCCCTGTTTGAGACAGGATAGCTGCCTTGGCAGACCCCTTTGTCTGCTATGTGACATCAGTTTCTCTGTTCTCATCATATGGAAGAGAACTGGCAGTGAGAGCAGCTTTGGTTCTCTGCCTCGTGTACTATAGTGCAGCCCAAATGCTTTCATTATTCTAGGAAGCTGTTACATCTTTCTCCACAGCGTACTTCACACAGAACAGTATGAAAACCTTTCCTAGATTCTGCTGCGATTAGATATCTGTGTAAGAACGGTTTCACAGACATGACGAAGATGCTGATACACGCACATCAGATTAATACACTGAAATTAAAAAGAAAAGTGATAAAAACCCATCGAAAGAGGAAGTGCAAGTAGTGCAGGAAAAGAACACTGTATGTGTATTCATCTGCTTTATCTCACAGTTCTCTGAAACATTAGGGAAGAAATAACAAGCTGCCCCCACGCTAAATATCAATTTTTGAGCCTCTCTTGGCTTTGCTGTAAATGCTCCCTGAAAGGGTAACAAAGAAGGTGAGAAGGGACTGGCATCAAGCACAGGACCAACTCCAAAAGAGCACAGAGTTCTCAAAAACTGTGATTGTACCTCATTACAAGTAACTAATGCATTACTTTAATATGCAGATGTCTGCTCAAGGAAAGCTGGTAGCTAATTACATTTACGACTTCAATTTGGAACAGCAAATAAGGAGCAATACTTTAAACAATGTTTTCAGAGCTAAACTACACAGTAAATACTCCATGTGACATAAACCCTATGCCTTTGCTCAAAGGTGATAGTTTCATCAGGCTGGTTTCTCATTCTGCACAGAAGAGAACAAACAGCAGCTCCTGTTCGGAACTAGAATAAAATAGGTGATAATGAATTAGAGGTAGGGTAAATATTGCTGGTGATAAGTTTCTGTTATAGCTACCCTGCACTTGGAAGGATTTTGTTACAGACAATGAGGAATAGAATATTTGCTCACAGGAAGCAGAATGAATAGGAAAGGTTCTTTTCATTGTTTGATACAAAGGTCAGTGCCATCAAACCCGTGGGAAAGCTGCATTTGGAGGTGAACGTTACCACTATCACTGCCCAGACCGACGCTGAATTCTTATCGTTATGAAGAGTTCACAGAGATTAAACTGCAGTTAAGTCTGTGGGATGTGAGGACACAAACATTATTTTGATCACAGAATAATTCAATTGGAGCAATGCCTAACCAGCTTTTAAGTTGACTAACTGGTTCCTGCACTCCACACGAGTGACATAATGGAGTTTCTAAAAAAAAGGTAGCTATTTCCAGTTAGTCACTGCATAATGCTTGCTTCAAGTACCAGCTGAGCAGGATTATACTCTTGAAAATAATAATTCTAAAACCCACCACCACAGTTTCCCCCTTTTTTATTTTATTTGCCAGTAATTTGATCCCAATGGGATCAAATATGCCTAATTTATACCAATACTAGGATATTTAGGATTTTTTCCTAACTGCCAATTCAATAAACGCAAATCAAAGTTTGAAGATTTTACTGCAGTACTGTGTAATGCAGTTCTTTCCCCACACCTCCTTCCTACCTCTGAAGTCCATTCTAAACCTAAAACTTAAACAATGCCTGACACAGCACAGCTTTGACCTTCTGATGTGCATACAAAACAATTGAAATGGAACCGATTCTACAATAGACATATGTGGAAAAGATATTTAATTGTAAAATAGAAAAAGTAGGCCAGAGTACAGTTTTAAGGGTAATTCTTCTGTGTACAGTATAGGTAAACTAGACTTTTTGCTTAAGTTTATATAAACAATACCATAAAAGCAGTGAAACATGGAACAACAAAGCAAAGCACAAAGAGTTTTATCTTACAAAAAAGGAATCTGCACAGTAGTTCAAAATTTAATGTAACACAGCACTGAACAATCTTAAGGCAGCTCAGTCTAAGCACAGGACTAGAAGCCAGGAACTCCTGAGATCTATTCCCAGGTTTACCCCAGATCCATGTGGTCTTGGGCCAGTCATTTAACACTCCTTGTGTTGCACTTGTATCAGTTATAAAATTGAGACAACAACACTCACTTACCTGCCTCAGGCAGTACAGAAAGGGCTCTTTAAAAGATTTTACAATGCTCTGAAGATATAATGTGCTATATAAATCCTAAGCATAATAGATCACTGCACAGACACACACAAACACAGTATCACAGTGAAGAACAATGATGCTGGATAAGAGCATCACAACATAAGAAAATTACTTGTCCAATTGCATAATTAAAATGCAAAAGTCCGTTTAGAAAAAAAGGTATCACTGAAATGATTTCAAGGCTATTGGGGAAAAGAGATCAATAGGAATATCCTAAAAGAACTACTATTCGTGTTCCAGTGGAGACATTCTTTCCTATTCATGACTGAACTTTTTGGATGCTTGTGCATGAAAATTGTAAGACACAAAGTGAAGTTTCAATGCCTCCACTACCAAATTTTAAATCACCTCTAATATGTAAATTAAGATTTTTTTTTTGTTTTTTTAATTACAAATTACATTCTTCCAACAAATATACCATCCACAATTAAACTGGCTGCTTACTTCCAATGACCTATAAGCTAAGCGTTTTCCTCATAATTTTCCTTATAATTTTCCTCATCTTTGCTGAAAAATACCTATGCAAGATGTGTAGAAATTATAAAAACATGCAGCATATGTACAAACTGAAAAGTTTAAAAAATATTAGCTTCATATACATGTAAATCTACTTGGATATATCCGAAATTAAATATAAAAATTTCACCACCTAAAATAAAAAAAAAAAAAACCAAAAATGGTTTTCAGAGAATCTGAGACAACTACTTAAAGCTGTACAAAGATTTCCACCTGGAAATGTCTTATTCAGAGAAGTTTAAGTTGTTACCATGTAGAAATAACTGTTAATTCTTTTTGTCACATAATTAATTTTCAAGCTGTCAGCTTAAATCAACATCACCCTTAAAACTGTTCTGTTTTTCAGAAGTTAGATTCATAGTAAAATCAAAAATTCCACAAAAACATTGGCTTCTCGTGTTTCTGGATCCCTTCAAAAAGATTTATCAACTCATTTTGAAACTGTAAAAAAACCAACTATTTACAGTATTTCATTTTAAATACTTTTCACAATTTCTAAATTCAGAGTTTTTATGTTACAAGAAATTAATCAGAGCTCACGGCTTAAGTCCAGTTATCAACTTGTAGCATCTTCTCTATCATGTAATCCTGCGTCTGTACCTATATAGCGTACAGTTCAAGATTGTACTGCAGGGTTTGGAAAGTAACAGGCTGTGCAGTATGTTCACTTTTATTAAACAGCTTCTTTATTAGTCTGGAGGCGGGTCATTGCCTCTAACTTCTGCCGATAGGCCTCTGCTTCTTGTTCTTTCTTTAGAAGCTGCTGACGATATTTTTGTGCTTCTCTGTTTGCCTCATCCAGCTGTTTCTGAAGAGTTTCTCTTTCCTATTAGAAACAGAACCAGCAATATTTTGTCACATATGTATCAAATACACATTAAAGTGGCAAATTCTTTGCCTTTACATGCAGCTCAAGTGTTAAGGATATAATGCAGAAACTGTTCAGCTCTTACTCGGGCAAACCAAGCACTGCTGTGTAAATTAGACAGGAACTATCACACCAGACACCTCCCCACAATAAGGCTTGAAGTGGAACCATAGTAAACCCAAGTTTATTTAGCTGCAAAGATACCAAGCAAGTCTTCATGGGAAAAGAATGAAATAAAAAGAGGAAGCACAGTGATCAAATATAACATGATATATTAGCATTTTTCCAGTTATTCAATTCCCTTTGTTACTCTTGTAAATTGGAATCCAATAAAACAGGATTGTCCCATTCTGTTGTACTTTCAGTCAAACAGTAGAATGAAAAACTGTTACCTAACAGCAGCTTCCACTGGGAAGCGACAGCTGCCCACTAACCAAAATACACACATAACTGGTTTCCTAAATGAAGTGATTAATACTATGCAATCCTGATGTATAATTATATCCCCAATGATACCACATCTTTATGAATTAACAGACACTTAGCTAGATGAGCTTTTTCAGTTCAAAAGGAGTAACTTAAGGCTCCATCCTGCATGTAAGTTTGTGGGGATGGCTACAAAATGGTTTCCAAGCAAAATAATATGGGAAATGCCATTTCCTATGAAGCTGCCTTAGAAACTAAGGAGAATGGATTTCTATCTCCACTGACGTAGGTTCTGTCATTTTGTTTGATGCTGCACTGAGCCCAATTGAAAAAGCAATTTGCTTGGAAAACAGTTTTGTTTTGATCTTCAACCAAATACCATTTCATTAAAGTGCATCATACTTTTATGAGTAAGGTAGAATTTGATTTCAGATCATTCTTTCCACTGTAGTTGATAAGTACGCACAGGAGGGAACTTGTCAGAGAAACAAGCTATTTCCCAGAAAAACAAAACTCTCATCAAAATCCGAAGCCCAGGGAAAGTAAGGTGCCTTTTCACCTTATTCCCAGCAGTTCGGTATCACATTCCCATGCGATAGAATTTTCTCCCCCCACTCCCCCATAACAGCATCCCTATTCTTCACCTCTTTGATGCACTCACATATTTTCATGGTCAGAGCCCGAAAATACAAAATACTCTGCCTCCCTTCTACTTGCTACTGTTCTCAGTACTTTTAACAATCACATTTAGCAGTCACATGCTGTGCTGAATGTGCTGGAATATAATGACATGGGTGATAGATCATTGCTAACAGCAGCATCTGTATAGCAAAAACAACAGGTGAAGGACAGATGTTATTAACAGGTTATAAAGACTAGCTATAACATAGAACACCTTAAGTGCAACTTGATTTTACACAGGGCTTTAAGAACTAGAGGAAGCTAGGAAGGGTTTGCTTCATCCAGAGCATATGCTAACAAAATGAGAGCTCCTCTGATCTTATTTATTTGAAAAGGAAGTTCAGCTTCCACCTCTGAAAATTTGGAGTGTGTGCAGACCGCAAACAATTGGGAGTGAAGGTATTTCCCACAGAAGAGAAAAATAGGGGGGGACACACACTAAACCCAAAAACCAAGTCTCAGTGGCAGAAACAAGAAGATAAACCCAGTATCCACCAAACAGACCAGCAATTATCCAGCGGCATTAACATTAATCCAGCAACTAATAGGAGTAGTTTTTAGAGTCATTGCCCTAACATCAACAGAACAAGTTAGGGAACCGAGGCCAAGCATACTGTCTAACCAGGCGGTAGAAAGAAACCAATACTTCTGGAGAAGCAATGCAGATCTACAGCAGACCGAACATGGAAAATTGGTTCCTCTGACATCTAGAATACGGAGGACTCTATCTGGCCTGTTAATATCATCAAGTCCAGAAAATGTTCCAATTATCTGAAGTTCTTTTGTACCAGTATAAAAACCTACCTGGGTAAAAAACAAATTAGAGGACCCTGAGTGCTCTTAAGAAACCTTCCATTTTACCAGGGATTTTTCTTCCTTACATGTAACTTTTCTTAACAGTCTGTATATTAACAGGGACACCCATAACTAACATAACCAAACCAAGCATTCTTTTTAACAACAGAAAAAACAGGGATATGAATTTGCTAATATAAATAGCCTACAATTATGATTCTTTTTTGTTTAATCTAATGAAACAATTGGTTCTAATATGTGAGACCTTTCACACATGCAACACAGAAAAAAGTCAAATGCAAGAATGAAAATAAAAATCACTGCATGTTAATGAATTATGCATGAAAATGAAAAACAGTATCTGTGCCACAGGGGTTTTTTTTGCTGCCACCCTATATTTAAAATATCAAACTGTTCAGGAAAACTGCTACCACCCTTCAAAATGAGCTGAAATGTTTGAACTTAACAGACACAGAAGAGAAAAATAAAAGATCACGAGGACAGATTTAGTCATTCACAATACTTCCACAGGGAAGTTTGTCACCTGACATGGATGGGAGGATGTTCAACTTAACTACAGTTAACTGTTCACACACTATGAATTTAAAATAGCTGAAGAAAATACTCTTAGCCTTGAATCAACTCTTTATAATGAAATAAAGGAATAAATCACTGGAAACCAAACAGCAAAGGTTGTCTGCGTTAAAAAAATATTTTAATGAGCAGAGGGGTCCTACTTCCACCAAAATCAACTATCTATTACCTTCCATGATGATGAAGTTTGAAGTGAACTGACTTTATGTGCACTTCTTTAATGCTCCTGTTACCAAAGTGAGGGAGCATCATACCCCTGTGAATCGCAACTGGCCTCCACACAGAGGCAGAGGTCTGCATCTGCTTTTCCAGTTGTATAGAATCATAGAATGGTTTGGGTTGGAAAGGACCTTAAGATCACCTCGTTCCAACCCCCCTGCCATGGGCAGGGACACCTCACACTAAGCCATGTCACCCAAGGCTCTGTCCAACCTGACCTTGAACACTGCCAGGAATGGAGTATAGGCAGGGACAAAGTCAGTCATCAAAATTTGCACTTAAAAGTATCAGATAAAGTAACTAATTTAAACCAACTTCTTTTAATATTTGAGAAACATGTTTAAAACATACAACTGAAACTGGTAATCCCCTGAAAAGAATTATTTGTACTGTTACACCAACTATCTGCAATTAGGAACAGGTCAATTTATTCCTTAACCAATCTAGATTTTTTTTCTTTCACCTAACAGAATTATTAAAATACTTAAGGAAATGCAATTTCCTTTATGAATAATTCAGGCAAATGTTTAAAAGTGTGAACAAAAGAAATGCTTTTATTGTAACAGTCATACATTTTAAAAAATGCAGCAGGAAAATTTCAACTGTCATGATAATCTGTAATGACTACAAAGCTGCAAAGGCCGAAAGTATTTGATGTGACAACTTAAGGACAGGGAAAGCAAGTGATGAAAGGTGGTAATTACTGTTATTAGACACGGATAACATATAGCACACACTGTACAATAAAAAAAAGTATTCAATTAGGCACAATTTAATAATATGAACAGAAGTTGGAGAATACAATCTTTGATAAATGAAGTTATCATGGAGTTGACAAAATGAGAACTTACAGCCTAGACAAGGCAAACAGCAATTTTCATAAACTTTTGACCAAAACTGGTCACCACAGTAAGTAACAGAAGGAATGAGATGGTTGACCTATTGTGGCTAATATAAAAAAGCTACAATTTAAAATCAAACAGCTGTATCTATTTCTCATATATAAAAGAGCTCTCTCAATGGTGTTAGGTGTCCCACGCTATAATTAAAAACAAACAAACAAACAAAAACACAACAGGATGGGGCAAAGATGTGTAAACAGCTCCAGGATTAAAAAGAAAAAAAAAAGTGGGGGGGAGCAGATAACAACTGACAAACACAGAATCTTCCCCTTTCACATTTCCATTAACAGTTATTTAGGTATCACGAATGGAAAGGAAACCTGGTGAAAAATAAGATCTCACAATCAGGACAAGCATGTGGTCGTTACAGAAGGATGTGGGTACAGTACTCTCATTCGCTAGCAGAAAGAGTCAAGTTACTCAATAATATATTGGTACCTTGTTTTAAAAAGTAGCTGGTGATCTTAAAGGAAAAACAAAAAATTAAGTTGTCATATATTTAAAGAAGTGTCACTTTTATGTGCACAACCAGAGGATGAAGCAAACAGCCCTCCTAGATTCTTTTAACAACTTTGTAAAAGATGAATTCCAGTAACAGGGAAGACAGAACAAGTTATTGTTTCACACACGCTTCAGTCTCTGGTAACACAAAAATAAACTCTAGAACAACACAAAACCCCACAACCAGATACTCAGTGCTGAACACCCTGGTTAACACATATCACGTAATATACTCCTTACTTCTATTTCTGTAGACTCCACACGATTTTCAACAATCTCAATGCACTGTCTCTTCACTGGCGGTTCTTCGCTTATCACAGTTTCTTCAGCAATGTCTGTTGCTGGAACTGTTAATACTGAAAACATTTGTACGAATAAATACATTTGCTTCAAACAGTATTTGCACTATATAAAATTTTATTAACAGCAATAAAATGCAGAGACTTTTCCCTATGAAAACACAACTATATAATAAAGTGCATTATGAAGTTGCTTGTATGCTACTAAAGAACTTTAAAATTCTTTGTTACTGAGGTCTACAATAGTTAGTTCTCAGTCTGGAGTATTATTGCTATTTTTCACAGAGTAACCAGACAAGGAAGTGAACTGCAGCAGTTACCAGCCTGTCAATTCTCTAATGTATAAAACAGACAATCTTCATAATGTTACTTAAGCAAATACTAAATACAAAACTGGCTTTTGATGTCAATTGATTAGAACACCTTAGGTAATCTGAAAATCCAGTAGTTATTAAAGGAAAAGAGATCTAAAGAAATTCATACTCTTAATATAGACATGCAACCATCTGGCAAATAGATGTCCTAACTGTCACTTCAGTTACTACCTACACACATTCATGCTTTCTGGTAACTAGCTGTACTTGTTCAGACAGACTGCGAACCAAATAATCTGTCTCCTGGGTACAGCTCTTCAAGCTCCACACTGGGAGTCCTCGTGAAGAAACTGGAGAAGGAATAACTTTTGTCTAAATAGTAGCGGCAGAAAATCTTTAAAAGAAACCACCCTAAACATGCGCATGTCACAAAATGGCACTTACGACACTAGCAGCTTCCACAAACAAAATACATATGGCCCAACAGGACCATTTGTGTCACTCTGGTTTCACTGGTTCTGTCACTGCTCCTCTAAAACCTCAAGCATGTCAGACTTGGCTTTTTTTCTGTTAAGAACACACTCCACAGGACTTGCACAGCTTGCCTAAAGCACCAGATTTCTACATCCAAGCCTCACCTCCCCGTCTTTCTGGCAAGGCAACTGCGTGAGTATTGCAAGACAACTTTCGTTTTACTCCATCTTCTAGTCTTCCTAACAAGTTTGCAAGAATCAAGCTTATCGAAGGCAAAGCAAGTAGTTCTCACTTTTCCCTTCAATGTACCATTTCCCTTCCAAGTTTAGTAATTCTTCCATTCTTTCTCCTAATGCACTCAGCTGACGTGTAACTCACTGAACTGCAGTAGCTCATACGTCTGAGCCTTTTGCAGTATAAGAATTCAATGATGTTTCTAAATCTATACTTATACAAAATTGTCCAAGCTATTTGCACCTAAAAATTCATTATTATTCCTAAAGCAAACAGTTCCTCAAGCTGAAATTGTACAAGTTTCCACCCACCTTGCTGTCCATCTGGCATGGTCACAATGATTGGTTGCCCTATTCCACTGGTTGGAATTGAATGCAGGTTACCAAGCTGAATGCCATCTGTCACTATAGTAATAACTTGTTGACCTCCAGAACTGACAACTTGCTGAATAGCACCATCCACAGATTCTGCAGTCACAACTTCTTCTGTGGCCACAACTATCAACAGATTAGTAAAGGAATTAAGTCAATTTATTAAACTGTATGATTTCAAATACATTTTAGTACAGCAGAGAAAAAAATGTCTTTGAAAACTTTATGCCGCTCAATGCATTATTACACATTATACTGTTCATAATAAAAATCTTTCACCAGGCAACATAAGGCACTAACATTTTGAAATACACATGCAGCTCTTTCTCGGTTTACCTTGCTCAATATAATAGTTTTTTTATTTAGTATGTTTCCTGACAGATACATCCCACTCAAAACTGATGCTTTGAGTTCAATGTTAACACTGCAGCAAGAACAAGAGTTGCTTTTAAGAACACAAGTAACTTTTGCATTGTACACAAGCTGGACTAATTTACACTAACAGCAGAATAAAACAAACAAACTTTAAATTGAAACTACTCCTCAACTAGTGACTTGCCAGGTGTCAAACACAAACACAACTTTATGATACAAAACATGAAACAGGACTAAAGGAAAAGTTCTGCAGAGTTGACATTTTTATGCCTTTGAAGGAGAAAAATAGAGCTGAAGGAGAAAACCAAAAATTGTATATATAGAATTTTATATGTAAAAGTTAAAGTAAAAAATCGCAGCTCAACTAAGTATTTCAAATTCATGATTTGATAATGAGTGTTGAAAGAGCAGTGAACTCTGAGAGTTTTACATTACATCTATAAAGCAAGGTAAGGTAATACTGCATTCAAAACTACAACACACACCACACTTACACTATACACTAATTGAGGTCTCACACTACCACCCTTATTGTTTCTAAGCAATGACGTACTCAGACAAAAGAGCAAGATCACCAACAGCACAATCAAAGAATCTCAAGCACACTAACTCTGTATTTTATTTTCAATCTGTCAGGGGACAAGAAAAGCCTTTGATTTAAATGACAGACATTAGAGTGCTTTCTATCTACAGAGATGAAATTAAAATCCTATAAACTGTGTTGTGATGCTCAAGATGAGAGAAGGTAGATAAAACCTTGAAGCTTTCATCTTTTAAGTTAATTACAATACAACAGATACACACAAAAATCACTCTGTAGTTCAAATAATGACTGCGGCCATTGTCTTCTGAAGATCTTTATGTTCAGAGATTACTGTCCTATAGCACTGCCTAAATATTCACAGACTGTTTACTCAGTAAACCAAAACAGTAAGTCCTACATAAATAAATGGTGGTGTATTGAACTTGATCTGACTTCCAAGTACAGGCTCAGCAGTAAGAAAAACCACTGTTACAAAGTGGATTCCAAGCTGCAAGCGCTAACAGTAGCTGCTGTGGCTAACAGCCCTGATATTCCAGTTTCAAACTCAACGTTGGGCTTTTAGTTGTGAAAGGAAACATTATCAGGACTTCTTCAGACCTTAACAGAAAAATGGAGATTGTCTAAAAAGAAGCTATTCTATATAAAGAAAATCATGCCCTTAAATACAGTCTTTGTTCCTTCCTTGTTCTCCTTCATATCTATATCCATATAATCATTAGTTACCACACCGCTTCACATGCCAAAGGAAAGCTGAAGTCATTTAGGAATGCAGCACAATTATTTTCAAGAATCTCTGAATTAATATGCATTGTTTTCTGCTGCAGCCTGTGCATGGTGAGAACACCTGCATGAGCAGTAAGACATATACCTAATTCCACACATAAGCACATCAACTACTGCATTCCAAATACACATCTTAAATCAGATTCTTCTCCAATCCAACTCTGAGTTCCATACATACGTTACGCAACGTATTTGTGCACAACATCCATGCCCTCATATACACATAATTTGAGTAACAATGAAAAAAAAAAAAAAAAAAAAGCAGCATCATTCAATTCAGCTGCAGTGAGAAGCACCTTCCTCTCTCTGGTTTTAGAAAATTGATGTGTTTTTAACTTTAAGACATGAGGAACTAGGGGAAGAGATCAGGGTAGTTAACTTTGAAAGAGGAGGAAAACCTAGACAAAAACAACATAAAAGGCAGAACCTAAATGCTTTGTCCAAGTTTATACAGTCTTAAATAAACAAGGCTAAATACAAGGTAAGAGCCAAAACCAGAATTCCCAGTGCTACAATTTTTGAGAGTATTTACAAATGAATCTCCTACAAGATGAGCACAAAGAGAAAGGAGGTGTGTGATTTGGTTTTTCTTTTATTTTTACCTTGAGCACATCTACTACTGATGTCACTACAATCTGCTTTTATATTCTTGACACTTTATGAACTATTAAAGAAGTAAGAACCCAGGAAATAACTTGCACAGTAAGATACTGCAAGATTACCCACACATCTGCATAAAATCAAAGCAGAAGAACCAAAATAAACAGGAGGGTTAGGTATGATGGACACTGTGTTATTGAAGGTGTGAAGTTACTGCATTAAGACTTCAAGCTTATTCCTTCTGCCTGTTGTCTCCTGCCTCCTCTCTAATAATTTTTATTTTCAGTGGTTTACTCTAACATTACACTCAGTTCATCACCAAAGTCTACTACTGAGTCCTGGACACACATTAAACGCTCTGTAATCCCATGCACTCCTTTCTCGAGTTTCTCTCCTACAGTTAGATCCAAGTTCCTCTGAAATACATCAATTGAAAACATCAACAGCTTCTTCTATAACGAAAGACACTGCATTCTGGTTTTGGATCCATCCACTTCACTTGCAATATTTAAATGTCATAAAACAGTACAGCTGTACTCCCTTGCTTTGAGAAGCAGTAGAAGAAAAAAAGAGTTGTATTTAGAAGAAATTTTGCAGGACTTCAAAATACTTTGAGATGAAAACTCAGGTTTATGTTGGGATGTAGCTGTCAGGCCAGAAATCTGTCAGTACAGACATGTATTTTTTCCAGACAAAGCAGTAATCAGCAAAGACCCATGGGACAGAGATGAAGTGAGAAACTCTTCAGAATGAAAAATGCAAAACTTGGCAACTAGGGACAGTGGAATTCCTTCTACCTTTCTGGCTTCCTGTCACGGCCTTATGGAATAAGGGAGTGTGTATACATCTGCAATGAGGAATGCAGGCTGCTTCTTCCTAGAACAATAATGCTAGGCTTATTTTAAACTACAATGTACCAGCCTGAAGTGGGCCATACTAATCACTGCATATCATTATAAATGCAAGTAGAATGCCTTAATATTGTAAAGATGACCCACAGACACTCTAATGGGCCAACTGCACATTAAGATCAACAAATATTCTTATGCCTTTTGGGTGAAAGATTAAGAAAACCGATGACAAAGTATATGCAAACAACATTAGGGGCCATTTCCCAAAAGCATCCAAAGAACCCATTCTCCCACCAAATGCAACTGAACTGTATGCAGACAAAGACTTAAATTCAATCTCCTGAATTACTTGCTTTCAGCAAGATGAATGCTACTCACATTAGGCCTAGAAATATTAGCTGCGGTCAGAAATCTTATTGAGAAGTAATTGTACATATGAAACTGGCCACCTTCCAGGTGAAAGTAAAGGAAAAATTTGTTCATGCTGAAAAAAGCAAGGCTGTAATCTCATTTCTGTATGACTTCTATTGCCAAAAGTGCCAGTTCTGTACTTTTAGTTTATTAAATGATATTAAATGACTTAAGCTTTCTAACCTGGTGTTTCTGAAGAATTAGACAGTGGAGCCGATGCTTCTGCTAAAGCTGCCAACGTAGCTAATACTGATGTTGATGAATTTCCAAACTGTACGGCAGACACTCCTGTTTCATCTAGTAGGATGAGAAAAAAAAGTTAGCTGACAAATTTAAAACCAGTGCTAACACACTGTTCTCAGCAACATTCTGCTGAATCAAAGTGCTATTCTGCAGCAAGTTTCTTAAGCAAATACAACTTCTGATAATTCATCTCTGTTTTCAGCAGCTATTTACAGCGCATACACACCAAGGAGGAACATGGTAATTATTCTTACCACTGCTTTTCCTCAAGCCTTTTCACTAAATGGTGAAAAACAATTAATCCCAGTAGCTATCCTATAGACATCTAAATACCTGTTTTATTTGATGTATTTGTAGAAGATACCAGACCTGTTAGGTTCACCACCCCTCCAGGTCCAATGATGAACTGCGGTGTTGCTGCATGTATCGTCACAGTGTCCGGACTCTCTGGATTTGTATTGATTTGGTTCTGCATTGCAATCTAGGAAACAAACATAAAAATACCATTCCAACTGTAGGTACAAAGAAGTTAGTTATCTTGTAAGAACTAGAATTATTGCACATTCCACTCAAACAGGGATCATCTCCCTCGTTAAACTCATGCAACACACGCACATCATGTCACGCCTTGTGCTTGCGTAAGTACATGAGAAACTTTTTTTTCTGCCTGAAATTTAAATACAAAAAGTCTGATGAAGTGGAAAAGAATAATGACACATTGCCTCTTCTCCTTACCATTTATTTATTTATTGTAAACAAAGAGGACCAGATGAAGTCAAGGCCCTTTTGTAGATACGCAAAAGCTCACATGGATATAATAGAGGCCTGAAGAACTGAGGCCGCTGTGGCAGCTACATGCCATGAAAATCAGCTCCGAAAGCTTAGTAATTCTATGGATTGTAGACTGCAGCCATCTTTTGGTCTTTTTTGACTTATTATTGACTTTTATTTACTATAGCCTTTCTGCCATAAAAAGGAAGCTAAAGGAACAGACTAGAAGCTCATACAATTTAAGATGTAGGGCAACAAGAATTTATACAGTGGTATAATAGTATTTTTCATTTGCTTTCTCTTCTCTCAATACTATCTGGCTCTTCATTTGCCTTTAAGAACACTACTGAACAATGAGCACACATCCCCATGGAAGTATCTGTTATAATACCAATCCAAATTACTTCAACAATTCACTGCTAGTTTTTCTAACTCAGGAAAAACAGCCATCTATTCTCTCCTCTCCTGATCTCCAGTTGCTAGGAAATCAATATCCATATACGAAGCTAACTGAACACAAGAGTATAGTCAAAACTTATTGGCAGAATGGGAAGTTAAGTTGTACACCTTGCTTGTGAAGATACCACCTAGTTCTGTGTACTACAACACTAAAATTTAAGAAAACAAAGGACACTTATCGTTGACTTCTAGGTGGTGAAAATGTTCTTTCGCCACTAATATTTGCTAACATTAATCTCATTTCCATGTCACGAACTAGAGTGAGTTTAGCACTGCCAATCAATATATGGTCTCACAGCTGCTGTATTAAAAATTTAGTTTATCACATCTGTAAACAAGTATTTTGCTCTAAGTTCCCGTATCATCATGAATCAAAAGTTACCTGTAATATTTCTGCAAGGTCTTCATTTCCATTGTCTACCGCAATATCTAACGCCGTTTTGCAAAATTTACTCTGAGCATGAACATCTGCTCCATACTTTATTAAGAGTTCTACAACTTCTTGGTGGTTATGTTCAGTAGCCCAGTGAAGTGCAGTCATTTTGAGCATGTCCTTCGCATTGACATCAGCACCGTGCTACAAACAAGATCATTGCATAAACTATGTCATTAGAAGTATATGAATTAAATAATGCTGGTCACAGGATGAAGCCCAAAACTGCCTTTCTCCATCAGTAATGTTCTGTTACTTATACTTACAGATTTATTAAAAGTACTTCACTCTAACCACCAAATAAATTATTTACCTGAAAGGATTAAAGACTCCCTGAAACATAACATGTCTTGGTTCTAAAAGCTGTTACTCACACACTGTCAAATTAGGAGTTAATCTTATTTTGAAAGAGCAATAAATAATCCACCTGAAATCATTATTTTAATGCTAAAATAAATTGCAGTTTAACAGGAAAACAAAGCACCTAATGCACACAGTATAAATATTCGTATTATTTCAATGTTGTTTTCATGACTAAAGGGAAACTGCAAATATTTGATCATAAACAGTTGTAATATCTGTGCCTCAGACCTTGTTTCAGCATTTTTTACCTTAAGTAAGACTTCTACTATGCTGGCATGGCCTTCTGATGCTGCCATATGTAATGGAGTTCTGTCCACCTTGGTTCTGGCATCCCGACTTACACCTGCTCGCAGCAACACTTCTGTTGTTGAGTAGTGTCCATACTGTGCTGCTAGATGAAGTGGAGATGTTCCCAACTGTAACATAAAAAGAAAAGTGGAGTTTTAACAGATGTCAGCATGAAATATTTCTTCCTGTTCTGGAGCTATCAAACTTGGGTGTTAGGGCATCACTTCAAAACCATTCTCCCTTGCAGTCTCAAGGAAAAAAGCTGTCAGGGCTTTTAGAGAGTACGAAAAAAGTTTAGATTTCTGGCTGGGTTTGGCTTTTTCCCCCCAATAATCACAACACACAAAACTCGCTAATTGGAAGAAACTTTTCAAGGCCTGTGCTATGTTTTTCTGTCTTTTTGAGGTTTAATATTTCAAGGGGCCTAACCTCATTTTCAATGTTGGTCAACAGGCCATAGCAACATTGGAAGGGACCTCTGGAAGGCACTTAAATCCAGTCTCCAGATCAAAACAGAGTCACTTTGAAAGTTGGGTTGCTTAAGGCTCTTAAGGGCTTGCAAACACCCTAGAATTGTAGGTACCTCACCTCCCTATACATCCTATTCAAAAAAAGGCACCTCTGAAAGACAACTCAGAGCCCCTATATCAGGGAACTCTTAGTCACACATATTTAGGCAGTTGGGACCGCTTTCTTAATTCAGACATCTCACTATACTAAATGCATAAACACAGTAACTAGGAGGATGATTGCTGCTTTCTCTCATTAACCATTCCAAAGTTCATCTTAAAAGTCACCAGAATGAGCTCATTCACAGTCTGTTACTAAGATCAGTAGGAGGTCACATGAAGAAACAGACAACTTCAATTTTGGATTAGACATTACATGAGGTGACTGCATAATTCCAAGAAGAAAGCCCCAAGGCTTGCAATATAAATGCTTAAGTATAATAATCCTATTTTCTTCTGCACATGAGAAAAGTAAGAAGATTCACCAAACACTGCGAAAGTTTTTGTTACCCAATCTGTGGTAAAAGGTGCTCCATTTGCCATCAAAATGCGAACTTCATCATCTTGACCTGCTCGTGCAGCTTCTAAAAGTTTCTTTCCCAAATCTACTAGTGACATCTAGTGAAGGACATAAAGGAATATAAAGAAAAAAATAACAAGATTAATACCATATTATGTACACAAATGTCACTGTCATTGTTTAAATTATTTCTGAACTATTCCGAAAAGTTCAAAACCTGGAGTTGGTATTACAGCCATGAGGACAAGCTTTACTGACTGCAATGAGCAGCTTGATTTTAGAATTACTTTTGTCAGACAAACAGAACTGACACTGGGCTGAAGATGTCAGTATTACAATGACAGAATCACAGCAGCTGCAATGCTGTATAAAACTAAATTATCTGAACCAGACACACTGTTTATAGCAGAAAGTGGTTTAGAGGCTCTCACCTGATACTGCAACCTCCTGCAGCTCTGCCCAGCTTTCAAATGGTACTACAGCATGGCTGCTATGCCACATGCCCAAAGGCACTGCAGTCACATATCCAAAATGCCTACACGTGTTTAAGAGGTACCTCTATGCAAATGCATTTAGACAGTTATAAAACACAACACCTTTCTGACATCTTGCCCATCGCTATCACTTTGTTTTGTCCACACTAAAACACAAAATCTGTATCCTTACCTACAAAAATGATGCAATAAGCCTGTACTATTGTACCACATGGATCAGACACATGAACTGTCTGCCTGAAAACAAACATTACTACCTGTTTCAACTGTCTACAGTTACAAAAAACTGTAAGTGCAAAATTTTGATTGACACATGACTGAGACATGAGCTGAAAAATTCTCACATATTGTTTAGATCATCTTCTCATGCTACTAACCAAAATACAGCATTAACATTTTAGTCCTATAGCTATGTTTCCCACTACCAAGATGCTAAGAACAGAATTACTTTCATCAGTTTAGTTTCCAGTCACAAGTGAAGTTAAGCCTGTATTACTAATAATAGCAGTCGCAAGGCCTATGGCTACATGCAACTACAATTTCCTACACAAAGTTGCAGTACTTCAGTTCACAAAACCAAGTTCTCTGCACCTGGCTCAACTGGCAAAATCTGTGTGGTATATTGCTCAATAAACTGAAAGCTACTGACTTTAGAAGAAATTAGAAAGGAAGATGGAAATACTGCAAATGCAGAACTGCAACACACATCAGTAAAGCCAGGAACAGAAGCAGATCACCTCTTTGTCTACAGAACTGACTGCAGGCAGCAATATACCCTTCACCAAAGTAACACTCCATTTATGTCCATTCTTTTAGTACACACAGACATGTTGATTTGTCTTCAGCAAGAAAAGGGAAGAGAAGCAGGAAGGTGGCAGGCCAGGACAAATACTGACAATTGTTAAAGGAAGGAAAAAGGGAGAACAGAGTCAGATGCAGAGGAAGGAACAGCTGACTCTTCCATAACAAGAAAGAGCAAAAAAGAAACAGGAAAACAAGAAAATCTACTATCCCTGTTAAAAGGAGACACTAGGAGTAATGATATAAAACAACAGGACAGAGAGGGCATTTGGCAAGTGCAGCAATGAAAGAAGGAATATAGCACCCCCTTTACATAGCTGGCTTTTTTTTCTTGGTGGGAAGGCAGTGGGTGCAATTTAAGAAGTGAAAGAGCACACAACACACACACTTCTGGTGGCCTAATACCACCACATCAAGGTCTTCAGAAGCAAAAGAAAAGCTGGAAATGAATGCAAAATACTTAAGTCAGGAATGAATTCAGAAAGACAATTTATTTCCCTTGTGTTTCTTTTTGTTTTAAACACTAATAGAGAAAAGGAACTAATAAAGCCCCTTTTTGGAATTACAGAAGTCCTGAGGCTGGAGGGGACCTCTTAAGGTCACTTAATTCAATCTTCCAGCCAGAGCCGGCTCGAAAGTTCAGCACGTGTTGGGCTCAGTCCTACTGAGTTTTAGATGACCCTGTGGATGCACATCCCACTGCTTCTTCAGCCTCATCCCAGTGTCCAACCACACTCATAGTAAGAGTTGCCTTCTGTGTGTACCTATATTTCTCCACTAACCAACAAAACAGCCTTGACCACAAGCTTATACTTGATGTCTGACAGACAACAAAGAGCTGAATTAAATTACAGTCCATATATTTAACAACTCACCCATTCAGAACCCACCGACCACATCTCAACTGGAGAAATAAACTGCAAAATTGTTACCAAACCCCTATGCAGCACAATTAAGCAGCAAAAAGTAAGTCTCATCCCTAGGAGACGTTAGGGACAAACTTCAGCCTAAAATCACCTTTTCAGAGTCTCTCTGAACCACTACTGTTCAACACACTGTCAGACTAACAGCACATCCGTTCCCATCTCAATGCAAAACTCAACTGCCCTCTACTACATGCAATAACTGAAGTTCTAATCAAGGAAAAAGAGGGACATAGGAGATCATACGTGACATAACCTTCATTACCATGTATTATTTACATTAACCAACACTCTCTTGGTGGATATAAAGTGTTTGTATTTTAAACAAGCACAAAGCATCACAGAAGTTTATATGCATTTGGTGATGAATTTTAACTTTGGTTTAGAAATCAAGTTCTCATTGGGTACTTGAAAGCATGCCTGGGCCATCTAGTGGAAGAAAGTTAAAAACTAGCAGAATTACACTGCTGAACTCAAAAATTAGGTGTCACTAATGCACTAACAGCAGCAACTCAAGAGGCCTTTCCAACAGAATACATGCACATTTAGTCACTTTTAACCAATGAGTACTAGCATTCACAAAATCTCTCAAGAGGACTCAACCCTCAAGCTGATTTCTACCTGGCTGACCGTTCCAAGGACCAGTATTGTAAGGTCAGGAAAGCCTTGAGTAACAACATGTCGTTGTGTTGTGTCCGTCCCGTCCTCCCCCCCCCCCCCCCTTCTGGGGCATACCATGAAGGGTCTCCAGTGTCAGAATGTCCCTTTCTTCCCTTCCCAGAGAAGTTCTTCCGCTGTTCTCGAGATCACTCAGTAACACTACAATAGCACAGTGATACTATCAAAAGCAAAGTACTATATATAGTACAATAACATACATTTAAAATTAAAATTAGATTTCCATTTCAAAGCAGCACCCTTAGTTAAGTACTGCTGCTACTCTACGTAGTGTTACAAATCAACTCCATGGAACTGTGTTAGAGGGTACTCTTCAGTAACTGACATTTCCATCAAGCTTGGCTAGCACAACAGCTGGGTAATGTTTCAAGAGGCTCTTTTCAGACAATAAAAACATCCCTGGCTCTGAAATAAAGTCTTGAGACTGTTATAGTTATTCGTATGGCAACTGGAATATGTTTTCAGACTTTTAACAGTTCCCACACAACGGTATGAGCAATGGGGTTTGTCCACAACTGAGTAAAATAGGGAACAGCTTCTGCTGGGTTTGGACTTCTTTGCATTAATCACCTCCTGAACTTCCACATTTTGTTACTGCAATGCATTCTGTACAGTATCACTAGCTAGGTGTCACAATTAACTGGTGATTAAAACTTACATCAAATTATTATTGTTATTTTACTCCTGTTCAATAGGAAATCATTCTGCTTTTAGATTTAAGGTTTTATACATTCTCTAAAACTCTGAACAACATGCTGCTACCAGAGGGGTACAGAACAGCACTTGAATGGAGTTTAGGTGGAACTGTGTGCAAAATGGGCTCTGTAGGGAGGGAGAGGAGCTGGAAAGCATGCAGCTTGGGAAGCCTGGGCTACACCACACCCTGCACACAACAGAGCAGCAGAGTCTGCAGTGCAAAGGAAGAAGATTAAGTTTGGCTTAAAATACTGCAGCACCTTTCAGTCTGGTGTCCTGCCTCAAGGATCCTGGACCCAGCCCTATTCCCCTTCTACCACTGCAGTGGTCAACAGCTGCTCAAAATCAACAGGCACAAACCAGTTGTTGCAGAACATCTGCTAACACAGAAATCTCACAGCCACCAGTGTACCTCTACCAAGGCATGCTCCTAAGAGATACACTTATGCTAGAAAAGCATGGACTGCACCACTGTAATTATCAGAAGATAAACTCAATAATATACCCTGTATCTGTGATAACATTTGCAATCATTCCTAAAAACCCCACAACAAACTTACACAAAATGCTAATTAAACAGGTTTCCCTACTGAAGTGGCATGTGGCAGAAGTGTGCTTCGGAAGACTCTCATTACATCTGGAAAAAGAGTGTCCTTTTCCCAATGCCTAATTTCCCCTGTTCCAAAAAGATTAACCTGCTTCTCCAGGCCCGACCTTCAGACATGCTGCCATCTGATCCCAGCATTACACAGTACCACCAGAAATTCAGAATAGCCATTTCTAACTAATTCTATATGCCTATCCACACCAAGGTCAAAAACATTTTGGAAGTACAGTGTCTAAAATAGTCAGCAATAACTATTTAAATCCTTTATCAAGCACTCAGTTTTGATCGTTATCAGAATTTAAGTAATAGGATCAACTTGCGATTTTGTTTTTACATGCCAATACAACAGCAGAACACCTTAACTCAGAACAACTCTTCAAAAGTTTTTTTATTTCAACTGAAAACTTTTAATTGAAATGAAAATTTTTATTTAAAAGTTTTGTAACTTTTAAAAGAGCCAGAAGGTCTGCATTAAACCTAGGTGTACTTCCACTTGCTAGCGTCTCTTAAAAACTTTGGTATGATTTCACTATATGTATCATTTAATAGTGATTATAGTGACTTACACATGAAAAACTCAGAAAGTTCCTGTATTGTTTCCTAAGGAAATCACAGCCTTCCAAATGTATTTTGACAATGATTTCACATGTCACACTTAAAATCTTAATATCATAGGCTTAGAGTATCCACACTTCTATTATGATAATGGAAAATACACTAATATATTAATAGTTTTCAGCTTTCCTCTATGGCTGTGTTGTGCTTGTAACTAAATTCTCTCAAGTGTGTTTAAACAGCAACATGACCTTCATGTTGGACTACATATGCATCGGATGAAGACCTGATCTGAGAAAAGAGATCAGGAAAGCAAACATAGTGTTGAATAGCTTAGTGGTTAAGATAGCCAAGCCTGTATTCAGGCAGGTCTGTCTTCCAATTAGGTTCATACATTAATTTAAATTAGCACCCATCAGCAACATAACTCCATTAAATAATGCAGATGGGAAAAAAAAGCCTTAGCCTTAAAAAAGGAGAGCACAAACATGGCCATTATCTGCAACAGAATGCAACATCTAAAGAATATTATTATGCAACAAGGGTGAACCACTGGCATCAGCCAAGGTTTGGGTTGGCACTGCCAACAAACTACAAAGCTTTCAGAGATAAGCTTGGCACTAGATACAAAAAAGGTTACGTTACAGCAGCTATGACTGACATGAAGAATCTAAGGGCTTGTGATGTAGCCTTTGAACTGTACTACAGCCTTAAGAGTATGTCTCAGATTAATTGAAACTTGAAAATAACCTCAAAAAGCACCGGTCTCTCTAATTAAAGCATCCGGTTTTTTATGAGGAACCTTCCTCGACAGTTTCTGTCTGGCACATAGGCCTAAAAAAATCTGAGAAAACAAATTGCTTTCAGCAAAGAAAGTGGGTCACGAACACGAGCCTGCATCTAGTGTATGCTGATCTGCCATGTATGCTCTTAACCTTGTTTACACAGCAGATTTATGTACCACTGCAAGTATTTGCATGCACACACACTTCAACCAAACTGCTTAGTCTGAAGTCCCGAATAATTTTAAAAAATAAAAAAAAAATTTAAAAATAAGCTGAAGTGCCCCAAGCTGTGCATTCACAACTTTCAGCACATTTAACTCTATAAACTGCAGCTTCTGCCATTAAATAAAAGCTACCTTAGCAAGCAGGTTAAAGGACAACATACAACTGCTTTAAGTTAGACACGCTAAACACGGAACACTTCCTACAGGGGGTTGCACTGACACTGCGATCAGACAGTATCCCACCAACCCTGTGACTACTAGGAAAGAAAAACTGCAGTCCGAACTAACACGTTTTATCCCACGTTTGGGCTCCGATCACACGCTTTATTAAAAGCCCGAAGCACGAGTTACAGGCTCCGGGCAGGGACACTGCAGAGAAGGGAAGCGCTGCGCTCCCACCGCAGCTC
>NW_009931818.1:0-984 GCF_000696875.1 Nestor notabilis | reverse complement strand
TCCCGTCCCAGGTAACCGAGGCCCTGCCCTCACCGGAGGGGTGGGAGCAAGGGCCGGGGGTGCCTCTGGAGGCTCCAACCCGCTTTGGGAGCGCTTCGGCTGCGCCACCACCAGCAGGACCCCGAGGAGCAGCCGAGCTCCTTGTGCGAGCCCAGGCCCTTCCCTTGGGATTCTCCCACACACGTGGACGTCTTCGGAGCCATGTGGCTAAAAACGGCTTTAAGGTGCCAGAGGGGAGCCTGGGATGGGAGGTGGGACACGAGAAGGGGTTGCCTGGAGGAGAACTGGGACAAGACGCTATCCCCCTCCTCTTCCTTCCATTCCTGCTCCAGGCTCGTCCCTGTCACTGGCACCTTCTTGCCCAGGGGCCTCTGGGTGCTGCTCACAAGGGCTCGATGGTGCCAGAGGGGATCAGGGATCTCCAAGTCAAAAGCACTCTGACATTCCAGGCTCAGAGGCCCTTGGGGAACAGGGCAGGAAGAGGAAGGCGCTGGCAGGGGATGATGTGCTTGATGCTGCTGACCCACCTTGGTCCGAGCAGAACAGGGACAGCTCCACGCTGGGATAAACCCCCCGACCCCCCCATGGTTTCAACCAGCTCCCCTCGTTTGAGCAGCTTCAGGAGCCAAAAGCACCAGAATCCAGCCCAGGAAGCAAAAGGGAGACACCAGCACATGGATACGAGAGGACTCTGCTGTATCCCGGTGTTCCTGCCGCGAGGAACCCGAACCACCCCCAGGGGGGTTCCTGGGGCAGCTGGAAGCTTCCCAGGGGGGAAAAGCAGGAGCCAGAAGCCTTTAGAAGGCCCAAGTCCTGCAGCATCTGTTGCTCCAGCAAGAGGAAGGGGCGTGTGCCCATCGCCACCATTAACCATCCCATAATAGCCGTGGGGAGCAGCCGCTCCCGGCCGGAATGTGCCTCCCTGTTCCTCCGTGGGGCCTCCAGCTGCTGCTGCACAGAGGCAGGAAGCAATCTGAAGCCGTT
>NW_009931817.1:4951-10439 GCF_000696875.1 Nestor notabilis | reverse complement strand
CCCTAACTATTCTATGATTCTATGATCCATTTTACTCTTCAAGATAAAGGTCTTTTTTCAGAACTCATTATTTTCATGGAAACAATCACATAACTGTTTAAATGATATGACTGAGAACAGGAAGGGTTAACATCTCACAAGATCAGATAATCAGATGTCATGCCACAGACAAACATAGAACCTTTTAAGAACTTAACATGCTAAACTCCCCAGCCACCCAGAAGGGAATTTTTCAATATTTACAGGTTAAACCTACTTTTCTCTACTAAGTATATAAAGATAGTCACAGTTTTGTATTTATATGTAGTTAAAAGTTGTGTCTTTTTGGTAGGCCTGAGCAGCTTAACACTTGTTTCGTTTCATTCAAGATCTTTAAACTGGATGTTTATCTGACTACTAAGAAGATACTATATATCCTCAAAGATCACTTTATGTGCTGATTGTATTAATTTCTACACAAGACAATTTCTATTCAAATCACAATCATATGGATAATGTTTGCTATACATCTCTGTCGTGGTTCAAGCCCCGCCGGCAACTTGGAACCACGCAGCCGCTCGCTCAATATCCCCCTCTTCCCTCCTCTTCCCCAGCTCCCAGAGGGATGGGGAGGAGAATTGGAGGAATGTAACTCCCACGGGTTGAGATAACAGCTCTCCAGTAACTAAGGTATAATACAAACCACTACTGCTACCAATAATAATGATAAGAGGAATAACAAGGGAAAAGGACACAACCGCTCACCACCCGCCGACCGATACCCAGCCCGACCCGAGCAGCGATCTGGCCTTCCGGGTAACTCCCCCCAGTTTCTATACTGGGCATGACGTGCTGTGGTATGGAATCCCCCTTTGGCCAGTTTGGGTCAGGTGTCCTGCCTCTGCTTCCTCCTGGCTTCCCCTCCTCCCTGGCAGAGCATGAGACTGAGAAAAGTCCTTGGTCAGAGTAAACATTACTGAGCAACAACTAAAAACATCGGTGTTATCAGCATTGTTCCCAGACTGAAAGTCAAAAACACAGCCCTGCACCAGCTACTAAGAAGGAGAAAAAATGACTGCTGTAGCTGAACCCAGGACAATCTCTTAATTCAAAAGCTCCAGAGTTAAAGGGGGAAAAAGCAGATTCCCTCTCCTCTCAGTAACCCCCACCCTCAGGAAAGAATCTTGTTCTGAGGAAGAGCATTCAACCTGTGTGGTGAGGTTGGGTTTGTGTACCAAAAACCCAATACCTCTTAGTTCAGGGAATGAAGGCATGTGCTTTTACATGCAGCCTTTCAGGTCATGAGCATAGAACTAAAAGTCCTAGTCTCTTCCCCAAGAAAAACAGTCACTGAAAAAAATGTTTCTTGAGTGCTCAAAATCCTGACCTAGTGGATTAATTATGTTAGCTTCTAGGTTTTATGCTTTAAACCCCTTAAACTTCAAAAATTCCTGCTCCATCTTTCGAAAAGTGGTGGTATAGGCTCCTAGGAGTCAGAGAAAACTGTAGGTGTGATTCTGATCAACACAAGAATTGCCCTGTAATCTTAAATTAGTCACTACAGCACAAAGGGACTCAGTCTTCCACAGGTTTTCCTATTAGCCATTTTAAGCTTCATGTTACTTACTAAGCAAATAATGAATCCCATTTTGTGGTACTTAATTCCTTTCAGGCACAGATCAAGGAACATTAAGTATTTAACTCAGAGTTAAAAATCAAAACTAACTTGAAAGTTTAGTTGTAGTTTTGTTCAACACCACTTGAAATACGCTATCTTTTTGGCAAGATTCATGGAGGTCATGAATTCTCAGCAGCTATACTCTTGTGAAGGAATGCTGGAAGCTGTAAAAAGTAATCATACTCTTAGAAATGTAGGATGCAGTATTTCTTCAAATTCCCTTGTGTCTGGGAGAAGAAAACAAGTTCTTTTAAATTGAAACTATATTTAAAAGAAAGCAAACAAAAAGTCCTCCAGCATGTGGAAATTCTGCTTCTCAGCTAGTTTTACAGACTTTTTCCAAGGCCAGTTGCCTGAACTCAGATGTTCAGTAACTACCCTGGTTTTGAACCCTTTGAATGACAACCTGCTTAATGTGGGGTCTGCTATTCCAGTTAAAAAACCCTTAGAGTCCACAAACTGAAGAAAATTGAAAAACTCTGGCAGAAGATTTATGATTCAGCATGTAAATATGTTACAATTCCAGATAGACTCAGGAGTCTTAGCAGGTAATTGGTTCTTAACTGGAAGAAACTCTAGGCAGAGCTGAATTATTTGAATGCCCAATTTACTCAACTTCTTTTTTTGTGGATGATGTGGTTTAAGCCCAGCCAGTAACCCAGGACAGTGGAGAAAACAGCATAAGGGACAGGCCTGGTGGCAGGCATTAACATTTTTCTTCAGGGGAAGCACAGGCATTTTCAAAGGAAAACTGCCAGAGTGGTACCTGCATGAAAAAGAAAGTTAAAATTCTACATATGACTTAGATAAAACTGTGTCTGGTAGCTTTTAAATTAAACACTGGCTTCGCTGAAGTCCATTGCATATTTCAGTTATTTCCTTTTGGAAACATTTTCTAGTATGTGAGGTCTCTGAGGAGACTTTATAGCAATTTTCCAATACCTAAAGGGGTCTACAAGAAAGCTGGAAAATAACTTTTTAAAAGGGCATATAGGGATAAAACAAGGGGGAATGATGATTTTAATCTGAAAAAGGGTAGATTTAGATCAGACATTCTTTACTGTGAGGGTGGTGAGACACTGGCACAGGCTGATCTGAGAAGCTGCGGCTGCCCCATCCCTGTCAGAGTTCAAGGCCAGGTTGGATGGGACTTGGAGCAACCTGGTCTAGTTGAAGGTGTCTTGGAACTAGATGATCTCTGAGGTCCCTTCTAACCCAATTCTATGGTTATATGATTTAATTTTTCCTCACCTAAACTTATGAGTCAGACATTAAGAAATTAATGAGTAGGAAGGACGTCCACAAATATAAGTGTCTGGAGATTTTACTTGAAAGAGAAATATCTCCTTAAATTAGCCTTATTTTCTCTTAGCAAACAGTAAAAGCTTCTTTAATATCATATAATTTATATTCATTTACCCATAAAACATCAAATTGTACCTATAGATTATTACTGATCTCTTAGTACTTAATACCAATTTAAATATTTGCTAACCTGAATTTTCTCCTTGAGCTTTTTTTTTTTAACTTGTTATCATAATACTGCTTCTCTGAATGAAAACACTAAAGACAGATAGGCAGTGTGAGCATAGTACATAAACCCAGCTAGAAGGACAGCTCATTGTTTCAACCTGAAATTGATGTCAACATAAAATAAGTTTATTTTCTTTAATTAAATTAATCACTGTTACACTCTGAAAATGTCTGTTCAATAGCCATTCTAATGAATCAATATTGCTAATACAAATGAATGTGAAAAGAGAGCAAAGTCAGTTTTTAATGTACCAAAACATAAATACAAATGAAAATAACACAGAAGGGTAAAGGAGTTTCTTTACAAACACCGACAGGGATGGGGAAGGCAAACTCACTGAGGAAGGTTATTCAGGGTCTATGTCCTGTGGCTTTGATAGCACCAAATCTCCTGCTTTCATAACCATCAAATTCACTAACTCAAATATCTATAAAGTGCCTCAGAAAGATGCACTCCAACCATGTTATTTCTTGCAAACAAATGTGAAACTGGACACAAGCCTTTAAAATTTTGTTTTATTGAGACATGTCTAGTTTGTTACTGTACTATGTTCCTATTCAAAGTGCCTTTTAAAGTAGACATACTGGTACAAAGTTAGAACTAAGGTGGTCAGGGGGAGTAGTATATAGTAATAAAATAATAATAGTAATAAAAGGAGGACCACTAAATCTTATTAGAGTTAAGCCAGAAATTTTAACAACATTGCTATCATCACCCACACACCTGCCCTAGTCTTTATCCCAGATAAGGCATATGACTGAAAGAAGGGAAGATCTGCTTCCTCAGAAGTCACCTGGAAGAGGTCTTCCTCCTGCCTCTAAATTCAAGCTTCGGAGGACTCTGCACAGCCGCAAAAGCTTCTGTGGGCTGAAGAATGAAGAATATTATTTTTAGTGCTTTTGTTGCATTGTCTTCGTCTGGAACAAGAAAGATTGTCCAAGGCTCACTAGATGGTGCTAGGCACAGGCAGGTACCAGCAGCCAGCCCCTGGTGAGACATCTTTCCTGCTGGGGCTTGTGTCCTACAGAGAACACAGGAGCAGCTCTGCATTTGCAGTATCACAACAGCTGGCATGAAAATGGTGGGAAAAAAAGAACTTCGGAAAAATTACATATATATCTGAAAAAGGAGCAGTGCTGTTCCTTTTTTGAATCACCCAAGTCATTTAAAAGCAACTTTAGGCATGTGCTAATGAACATGTTGTTGCTGTTGCATCAGTATTCCCCTTTCTATCTTACTTTAATAGTCTTTTGTTGTTCTGATTTGTTTTTCTTCACTTTCCCATTAATTACGTCATGACTGTTTATTCACATTTCTTCTTTGAGTGAGAAATCTATAATATAGTCAAAAGGTTGTCTTCCTCAGGTTGGGTTCCTGTGTGCAGTGTTCACCCCACCAGCTTTCCTTGCAGGCCATGTATCTGGTTTCTCACTTCCACCCCACCATTGTCTGCAGATAAGCCGCCTCAGAACACATCAGTGCTGAACTGCAAACTGCGTCACACCATGGGCCAGGGTGGGTGACATCTCACACCAGTGTGCCCATGGTCCATCAGATGGTCACTGCCCTGGTGTGGGCCACCTACGGTCCCTCAGTTGTGTCTCTGCCCCAGCAACTGCCGCTTCTCTGACTGTGCCTGAGTGGGGTCTCCACATGTTCCCCTGAACCAATGTTTACAGCCTGTTTCACCTTGGATTTGGAACCACCTGGAACAGGCTGTGACCATACCAGGGCAGTGCAGGACTCCTACCCTGCAGCTCCACCATCTCTATACTATGGCTTCTGGATGGTGCAACAGCAGCACCAGCGTTCCATCCACTGCCAAGCCTCCCATAACACCAGTGTCTCATTCCCCTAACAACTTTCTTTTGACTGAACTTTTGGATTTAGACACACATAGGTTTGAACAGCATGAATGTAAGAAGCAGCATAAAGCAATGCCATGTCGTCAGTCAGCACCAGCCCCTCACATGAAACGTGATGATCCTTCATAAAACATAGTGCAAATCTTAGGTTTAACTTTACAAAACATAATACCAGCTGTGTTTTTAAATAGATCTGTATTTCTTACCTCTTAACTGGCTAAAACAGCAATACGGGTACTTGCTGCAGGATAACATAAAACTACTGTAATGTTAATACTCTACTTAAACAGGTCTTTACCTTTGGCTCATCAGACAAGATTACTACATGTTTAAGGACAGGCAGGTATATATTGAGCTGAGGCTTTAGCACAGGGAACCAGATGTGCAATTCGTAGTTGTTTCCAAGTGCAACTGATCTTATACAGTCCCAGT
>NW_009931817.1:0-4920 GCF_000696875.1 Nestor notabilis | reverse complement strand
ATTCCTGCACAAGTCTGTTTCCGTATTTCCATTCTTAGCATGCATACATCTTTCTGGACTATTTAGGATTGATTTTATATGTGGTGGCTGAGCCTACCAGCTTCCTGTGCTTCTGACTGTATCTCCTTGGAGTTTCCAAACTACAGTGCTACTCTGCATAGAATAACAGTGATATTTTTCCTTTGCTTAATGAATATTAATCTTGCCACAAAAACTCCTTCGCTCTGCACCATAATGATGAGGCACAGTGGATATAAGGTAAAACAAAGGAAATTCTGGCTAGAATTAGAAAGGAAATATACAATGGAAAGGGTAAAACTGTGGAGCAGCTTTTCTAGCAATCTTATGGCATCTCCACCACTGAGTGGTATTTAGAAGTTAGCTATGCTCCTGACAGGCCTGTATTAACATAAAAATTAGGTCTCCTTTGAAAAGGTTGAACCAGACCACCTCCAAAGACATCTTTACAATTATTTGTTTGGGATTTTTTTAAGTAGAGAGGCTACTCTGCACTACACTGCTATCAGGCTCTGAAGAAATACACCTTAAAATCCCAGATTAATTGACCATCCACTCTGTGAGTAATTCCATACACAAAAAACCCTGTGCTTCCAGCAAAGCTTACTCATGACGATCATTAATCCAGAGGTTGTGAGACTGGAACTCAGCACTACAACAGCAGAAGTCAAAGCCCTTCTTTTTATAAGAGTACCTGGTGTTGCCACCAGTTGCTCATTCACAGATTGTAAGATGAGATGTTGTTTGGCCTCCCATAAAGAATATCATGTAAGTGGTCCCAAGGCTGTAGGTCTTTTTTATCCTCTCGTTCCCTCCAAACAGTGTCCTGTTCTTCCCAGTGCTTGAACCTTCAACATATTTTAAAAAAAATCTGTAAAAATACAAACGAGAAATAGAGGCAGGGCAGTTTCTGAGGGATGGTGTGGAGGGTCAGGTGGTTTGTGTAGAATAGATGGTTTGAAAGTGGGGAGGATGCTAAGAAGGTCCTATTAAAAAAATATGTCTCTGACTTGGTAAGCCCTTAGATGGCTGCTGTAAGCTGTTAGATTCTGTCTGAGATGTGGTATAGTCGTGACTCCCCTGTTCCATTAAAAAAAGGAAAAAAAAGGTATTTTTTTCACCTGTGTTTGGATAAATAAAAATAGAACTTAAAGCCCCATTAATGAACAAGGCCCTGATCTGCATAGCAATTTCCTTTAGTGGCAGACTTACAAAGCCTCGAGAGATATTATTCAGATGCATGACTTCTGATGGTAAAGTCTTTGATGTCATTTAAGACTTGGAACTAATCCTGAGATCATAAGTATGTGTTAAAGTACATAAGGTGCATTCTACCCCACAGAGCTAAACACCTAACTAAATGTTTCCATACTGCTAGGCTTTTTTTTTAGATTTTGTACTCAAGTTTTCCTTCTAACTTGCTTAGTAGTTGCACTGGTATAATGCTCAGGTCTCAACAGACAGTAAGAGTTACTTCATGCCAAAGTGATTCTAAAGCTACAAAATGTATGTTCCCATAATCTCACTGTCTACCATTTCTTATTTTATGAAAACATACCAAAAAAACCCCAAAAAGACATAGGTAATATAGTTCATTCTTTATCCATTCAAAACAGAGGGTAGATTTAGGCATAAAATGTGCAGTATATATATAGGAAAATGAAGTATATGAGTAATCTCCTCAATTTCATCTCTTTAATTTTAACTTCTTGGCAACTTCCAGTAAAGAAAAAAAAAAATTAAAAAGTCTTGGCACAAAAAGAAGGAACACCTGCCTTTTAGAAATGCCTTTAGTCAGCTAAGTGAACATGACTGTCACAAAAATGCCCCACTCTTTGGGCTAGTAGCATGTCTGTGCCTTTCACCATTAAGCAAATTGTCTTTGGGTAAAATTACTTTGCGAAAGGATGAGTATAAGAAATTGTACTGAGTTTGTGCTCAGAATCTTACAGTAGACCTGCCAGGGTCAGACTGAGATCTGGATAGTGATATGATTTCTCTAATGGTATTAGAGAACAAATGATATAAGAAATTCTGTCATAATGGGATTGTAAGATCTGAGATACAGATTGAAATGAAAGGCTGTTAATGCTGTAGGGCACAGATATTACTGGATGTAATTGCTGTCATTTCTTACTAAATAAGTCATTAACTAACCTGAGGTAGCATTGGTTTAGATTTGATTCTGCTAAAATATGAAGATACCTTATGACATTGGGCTGTCAGAAATAGTCGGAAATAGAATTTTATGAGGTTTTTCCAATTATCCAATTTGAGTTTAAATAAAAAATGTGTAAATTGGGAGTGGGTATAAATAAACCTCTAAAGTAACTGATTAAAATCCTTGAATCAGAGAAAGGAAACTTTCAGTATGTGACACTGTTGCTGGTATTTGTTAATAGAATAAAATGCTTAGCAGTATAGATTAGGATACTGGTTTAGACCAATTTTCAGTTTTCCCAAATAATGATTAGTTACATGGAGTGGATAATCTGACCACTTTACAAGGCTGGAATCTACCTGGCTGGGGAGCAGCTTTGTGGAAAGGGACCTGGTGGTCCTGGTGAGCACAAGCTCAGTATGAGTGAACAGTGTGCTGCTGCAGCAAAGAAAGCCAACAGGATTCTGGGTCACATCAACAAGGGCATCACCAGCAGAGAGAAAGATGTCACTATCCCACTCTACTCGGCACTTGTCAGGTCACACCTGGAATATTGTGTTCAATTTTGGTGCCTGCTATATGTGGACAGGCTGGAGAGGGTCCAGAGAAGAGATACAAAGGTGATCCAAGGACTGCAAAGCCATATGAGGAAAGGCTGAAAGGACTGGGCTTGTTCAGCCTTGAGTAAAGAAGGCTCAGGGGAGACCTTATCACCATGTTCCAGTATTTAAAGGGTGGCTGCAAAGAAGGTAGAGACTCCCTTTGTACAAGGAGTCACATGGAAAAAACGAGGGCTAATGGGCACATGTTACTCCTGGGGAGATTCCGACTGGACACAAGTGGAAAATTTTTCACAAGAAGAATCCGCGTTGGAATATTGGACACTTAAGATCTGACTGGACAGGGTGCTAGGACATCTAGTCTAGTCTAGGTCATGCTTTGCCTGCAGAGGTTGGACTAGATGGTCCTTGAGCTCCCTTTCAACCCGGTAGTCTATAATTCTGTGATTCTATGACCATATTATCTATTAACATGATACTTTGTGTTGCATATTTGACTTGCGTATCAGTGAAACTACTTTGGATTTCTTGCTGCTGTATGGCCATGCCACAGTGGTATTTGGCTAGTAATGTACCACATCAATGCAATTTCCTGCATGGCTTGAATAAAGACTTAACAAGTGTGATATCAAAATGAGTTTGTAGCTTTTAGGTTGTGGCAGAAGAGTAGGGATTATTGATTAACGCAATCTATAAAGCGAGATCTTTACATTTGACTATTTAAAAAAGAGTAAATACTGATGTTTGATAAGTAGATTGTTTTGAGTAACTTGTCACTAGGCTGCTTTACTAAGGGTAGAGCCACCAATTTGGGGAAAGTAATCATTACTTTCTAATTTGGTACTTGTGATCATAACTATGGTATTATGTCCTGTTTTGTACTTCTTACTACAAGAAAGCCTTCCATAAGCCTAAGCAAGTCTGGCAGTGGGATGGAGAGGTGGGGGTAGGGGCAAGGATCAGACTGCTGTCTTTAGTGACTTAAAAGTTGATGGTTATAGAGAGAACCATGTTCTTCTTCAAGGCATGTGTGAAAAGGGGCAAGAGGCAACATTCACAGATATGTATACCGGAAAAGTATGAGGATGAATTCTTTGCAATAAGGGTGGTCAGAAATTGGAACAGTTACTGTAAGAAGGTTTTGGAATTTCCATCCATAGAAGTACTCAAAACTCAAAGTCCTGAACATCCTCCAACTTTGAAGTTAGCTGTGTTTTGATTTGGAACTGGTAGAGATGACCTTCAAAAGTCCATTCCAACTTAAATTATTCTGTGATCTTTCTTTGATATGGTAATTAATTTTCTATACTTATTAAATGTGACAGATTTAATTTCCCTGGCCATACCAGACTTGATGGGAGTGACATCAGAAGTTCCTTTAATGTAGTATTCAAGCTATGATTTGGGAATACTTTATACATGTGAAATTCCAGGGCAGAGTTGAAGGAAGTGCTTGTACATCTTTCCTAGGCTAGTAGTAACAACTGGTCCTATAACAACTTACTGTGTGGTTTAGGGAGCATTATTTCAACCCAAGCTTCTTAGATGGTCTTATCTTTGCATTATCAACACTCTTTAGGAAAGATATAACATGCATCAAGATCTCTCTCGCAGTCTCTGGCTTGATCCTTGTTTTGCAGGTTTAAAGACATCCCATGAGGTTTAGTCTTTTTATTTTAGTTGTTCTGCCCATTCTGCTGTCAGATCTATTGGCTCCTCCAGAACTTGTGCTATTTTAGGTTTTAATGTTGATACACACTCCAGTTTTGCTGTTTGTTTGTTTCTTTCTTTCTTTACAAACAAAGATGGAACCTCCTTATGTTTCGTCTATATGGCTATACTGATTTAATACAATCTCCACAGGGTCAGGAATGAATTTACAAGCATGGTCCTTTTAGCCATTGATATATGTTTGATCACTGCAAATGTTTAGCTCTGGTGAATCTTTGTCACACTACACTTGATTAGATGTTTTTATGTTTTGCTAATACAATTTTACAAACCACTTTTACCATTTACCTCTATGTAACCAAGTAATCTGCTTCTAAGATTTTAATCAAGCAATATTTCAGCAAATTTTATGCCAGTTTTCATAGTGCTGGTCTATAATGTTATAGTGCCAAGTAGAGATCTGACTCTTCAGCTTTTCTGAAGTGTCATAGAATCATAGAATAGTTAGGG
>NW_009931816.1:793-1201 GCF_000696875.1 Nestor notabilis | reverse complement strand
GCTGGGATGAACTGGGAGCTGCTGCTCTGCCCCCGCTGGATTCGGGACCGGCACCAGCAGCGGCGCCGCCCTGCCCAGGCAGCGGGGGGGGACCTGGTCTATACGGGTCCACACTGGTCTATACTGGTCCACACTGGTCTATACTGGTCTACACTGGCTCATATTGGTCTATACTGGCCCATACTGGTCTACACTGATCCACACTGGTCTATACTGGCCCATACTGGTCTACATTGGCCCATACTGGTCCAGGTCCATACTAGCCCATACTGGTCTATACTAGCTCATATTGGTCTATACTAGCTCATATTGGTCTATACTGGCCCACACTGGTCTATACTGGCCCATACTGGTCCATACTGGTCCATACTGGTCTACACTGACGCATACTGGTCTATACTGGCCACT
>NW_009931816.1:0-783 GCF_000696875.1 Nestor notabilis | reverse complement strand
GGGCCCATACTGGTCTACACTGGCTCATATTGGTCTATACTGGCCCATACTGGTCTACACTGATCCACACTGGTCTATACTGGCCCATACTGGTCTACATTGGCCCATACTGGTCCAGGTCCATACTAGCCCATACTGGTCTATACTAGCTCATATTGGTCTATACTAGCTCATATTGGTCTATACTGGCCCATACTGGTCTACACTGATCCACACTGGTCTATACTGGCCCATACTGGTCCATACTGGTCTATACTGGCCCATACTGGCCTATACTGGCCCAGGTCCATACTGGCCCATACTGGTCCATACTGGCCTACACTGGCCCATACTGGTGCACACTGGTCTAGGTCCATACTGGTCTCTACTGGTCCACACTGGTCCATACTAATCTACATTGGCCCATATTGGTCTACGCTGGTCCATACTGGTCTATACTGGTCCATACTGGTCCACACTGATCCATACTAATCTATACAGATCCATACTGACCTATATTGGCCCATAGTGGTCCAGCTCCATACTAGTCTATACAGCTCTACACTAGTCTCCACTGGTCCACACTGCTCCATACTGGTCTACACTGGTCCATACGGGTCTATAGGGGTCTGTCGTGGGTTCCGAGGGGGTACCTGCTGGGCCAGCTCGCGGGTGGGTGCCAGCACCAGGGCCTGGGTGCCCCTGAGCTCCAGCTCCAGCTGCTGCAGGATGGAGATGGCGAAAGTGGCCGTTTTCCCGGTGCCCGACTGCGCCTGCGCGATCACGTCGTACCCTGCGGGGCAG
>NW_009931815.1:0-12818 GCF_000696875.1 Nestor notabilis | reverse complement strand
GGAAGCAAGAGGCCAAGGCGGCCAAGGAGGAGGAGAAGGCCCGGGCCGCCGAGCGGGAGGCCAAGATCGACCAGTGGAGAGCCAAGTGCATCCAGGAGGTGGAGGAGAAGAACCGGGTACGGCTCCGAGCAGGCTCATCCTCCTCCCCCAGCCGCACTGTGGCTTTCCGGGGACCCCTGCGCGTCCCTCTGGGCTCAGGGCAAGGTGGTGGAGCCGGGGGGGACCTGCTGGTCACGGGCTGTGTCTGGCCCAATACCTGGCTTTAGCCCCTGCTGGTCTGTGTGTGCTGGAGACATGCTGTTTTCAAGGCCTGCAGTCTTGCTTCCAGCTTAAAAGCCTTGATGGGCACCTGGGCTTTGCCATACTCATGTCCTAGGCCTTCACAATTGGAAGTTAAATGGTTTCTGAACTCTCAGTTGCATGTCCACCTGCCCCACACTTCTCACAGCTTATGGTGGTCAGTGCTGTCTCAGTAGGCTTAAGTCTTGTCTGTTGGCTTCATCCTGGTAAAGCTTTTTTGCAAGCTTTTCACTATTACCAGGAAGAAGAATGGCTCCAAAGCATTAAAAACCCCTCTAATTAGGCTTGTTAGGGAGTGTTGTTGGCACCTTTGTGTTGGCTGGTGGTTAGAGAGCTACCTTTCTGCTGGTGCCGAGTGTGCTGCTGGGGTGGCACAGACCAGCTCGTGGGAAAGGTTTTGTGTTCAGTCTGTGGCACGTTAATGGTGTTTAATTGCTGAGCTCTAGAATCGGGATGGTTTATGGTTAGTGTTCTTCCTAACTTTGTGTGGTTAAAGGCTGGTTATCTGGCTTCATGACTTCAATAGTTATTTGGCCTAATTTTAGGAGTTGCTCAGCATTCTTTCTTTGTTTCTTGAAGTCTGTCATGTTTTAGCTTTTTCATCGAAAGGCAGGGTTGGATGGTTGAGTTGACTTGCCACAGCTGGGAGGTTACTGAGAAGTTGTTCTGATCACCAGTGCTCTGCTGGTCTTTTTGAAAGTTCTGTTTCATTCTTGTCTGTGGATATTTCACACATCATGTCTGCTTCTTTTCCTCCCTTTCATAGGAACGAGAACTTAAGGCTGCTGCAGACAGTGTGTTATCTGAAGTAAGGAAGAAACAAGCAGACACAAAGAGGATGGTGGACATCCTGCACGCATTGGAGAAGCTTCGGAAACTGAGGAAAGAGGCTGCTGCCAGGAAAGGTTAATGATGAAGGTTTTTACCAAACTTTTCTAATTGCACACCCACGAAATAAGATGTTGTGAGTGCCCTGTGCTGACTGGCAAGGTGCAGCTTGGAAAAGCTGTTTACTAGTGACTTTACTTATGTTGTTTTCCAAGAATGGTTAAAAACTGCTGAATACAGTGATTGTGTGCCTGTGTTTCCAAGCTCTTTCCTGATAGAAGAATTACTCCAGTGAGATAACTGTTAGCAAGGTTAAGCTCATGTTCCTCTGAGACTTTTGCCAGCTCCCCTCTCAAATCTGAGAACAGAGCGCCTTCTGAATGTGAAACTCAGAGTTAATTCTCTCTCTGTACAGGTGTTTGTCCACCCCCCTCAGCAGATGAAGCATTTGAAACTCAGGTAGAGAGTCTCAAAACGTTGCTCAAAAATCGCACAGAGCTGTATGAAGCTGAGGAGAGAGCATTAAGAGTTATGCTGGAGGGAGAACAGGAGGAGGAAAGGAAGAGAGAAATGGAAAAGAAACAGAAGAAGGAAAGAGAAAAACTACTACAGCAGAAACTCGAAATGGATTCCAAGCTGTTTGGGGATCCAGGTAATTTCTGCGTGCCATACTTGACAGTGTTTTTCCACACCACACCCCCATCCCATAGACACTGGGTGTAAAATGCAGGCACAAAAATAGTTGAGAAAGAAAAAAATCATCCACTGGAGTAACGTATGGTGTGAGGAAAAGATGGGATAAACACAGTGTGCTGTTAACACACGTGATGCAAGAATTGTGTAGTTCCTCAGTGTAGACTGCACTGTAGCTCAAGACAACTTCATGACGTTTTGCAAGAAGAGGTTGTACATGAAGCTAAAGTGGGACTAAACAGAAGAGACTGAAGACTTGCAGCACCCAGCAGATGCTTCAGTCTGGTCATTTGGTGAAGGTGGGACTCAACTAATCAATCTGTTATGATTCGGTGTCCCTACGTTCCCCTTGTTTAGAAGATGGAGACAAGAAAAGTTCTGCTGGTCTTGACTGGCCTCTGACAGGTCTGATGAGGAGATGTGCAAAACATGTGAATAGTCCTTAAGAGATTACACAGGGATTTCATTTCCAGTTGTAGCTGGGAAGTAGCAAATGAGCTGGCAAACCTGGGGCTTCCCAGACTTACTAGAATCAGTCTTTCTGGTTTATTGAACAATTTCTGTGTTTGTGTTTTTAACAGATGAATTTCCTCTAGCACACCTACTGCAGCCCTTCCGAGACTATTACTTGCAAGCTGAGCATTCTGTAGCAGCTCTAATCCAGATCAGGTAAAACCAAACTCTTTATTCTGTTATCAAAGGTGACGAGTATTGTTTGTTGACATTGTAAAATTATGGTCCTGTCCCCCCAGGTTGGAAGGGGCCTCAGGGATCATCTGGTCCAACCTTTCTAGGCAAAGCATGACCTAGACTAGATGTCCCAGCACCCTGTCCAGCCAAATCTTAAGTGTCCAGCTTTGGGGAGTTTGCCACTTCCTTTGGGAGATTATTCCAATGGCTGGTTGTTGTCATGGTGAAAAATTTTCTTGTGTCCACTTGGAATCTTCCCAGGAGTAACTTGTCCCCATCACCCCATGTCTTTTCCATGTGACTCCTTGTAAAGAGGGAGTTTCCACCTTCTTTGTAGCCACCCTTTAAATACTGCAACATGGGGATAAGGTCTCCCCTGAACCTTCTTTTCTCTAGGCTGAACAAACCCAGCTCTCAGCCTTTCCTCACGTGGCAGGCTTCCTTATTTCAGAGCACAGTTTAGTGTGTTCCATGTATTGATCTGTATGGAAAGATGCCTGTGTGGGTGTATAAAAAATCTTATTACCAAACCCCTACCAGCTCTCCTCTGATCCACTGCTCTCTCTGTTAAAGGCATGAATGGGATCAGTACTTGGTGCCAGCTGATCACCCTGAAGGAAGCAGCATCCCTCCAGGATGGGTTCTTCCAAGTCTCCCCACAAACGACACTTGGGCCACCGCTGTCCGATAACGCAGTAATAGATGGTATGGGAGGAAAGTTTCATTGTAATGGCATGTGTAGAGATGAGAGGGTCTGAAGAGGACGTGTCTCATCCTCTGTGTCAGTAGCTGGGTACTGGAATGTCATGAAGAATAGGACCTGGTTTTGCTATCTGACTCTGCAGGGAAATACCTGAGCAAGCCCAAAGCTGCTGGGCCTCTCGTGGTGTGGAATTACAATCCTGCTGCCAGTTTTTGTTAACGAATCTCAATCTTAATAAAGAGACATTGCTGACAGGAGTATTTGTGCCAGTATTAACATCCTATTTTTAGTGGCTTTTATCTTTACAAGCCTAACTCCAGATGATGAAATCTCCAGAAAGAAAGACTTAAGTGGAGAAAAAAAATCATTAGAAAACATGTTTTTCTTCTGAAGTAAAGCATGTCAAGCATCGCTGTCAAAATAGTTCCTGTATTTTTGTGTGTAGAAACCAACCCATTACAAGCTTAAACAAATGGTGAAGTACAAACAAGACAGGGTTTTTCAAGGTTGATTAAAGTAGCTGTTGACATTTTACTTTTGTGAACTAAAACTGGTACCACAGCATGGAAAAAATTCCCAGTTGTGGTGAAATAGGTCAGACAACCATGTGAATATATATGAATTTGATGAATAAGCCTCCTGGAAAACAAACAGTGAAATCTGAAGTCTAACCCACTGTAGTTGGGTTTTGCCTATATGGCTATATTTGTATAGGGACAGCTCATGTGTTTAATATTTGATTAAAAACTGCAGCTCTATTTTGTAAGTTGTTTTTTGTACAGAATGAGTAAAGGAAAATGGAATTTATTTTTTCTTGGTTTTGAAGTGTTTTTACTCCGAGGGAGAGATCTGTCTTAGTACTTGGCATCAAATACGAGTCCAGTGTGGAGAGAAATGCTGTCACCTACACGGTGACAAGAGGCATCTGATTCCAGAGCCTTCCATGCTCTGGGCAATTTGCTTCAAACAGTGGCAGGGTGTATGGGTTTGGGGCTTTGCTGGGCTGTGCAGATTGTTGTGTAGCATCTTTCCAGAGCTGCAGTTGTTAGTCTTGCTTAGCTCTACCATGTGGGAATGGATTTAATCTCTCCCTTACCTCTTTACATCACAACGTGGTGTAATTCATGGAGGAGGCAACATGCAATTACCTAATTCAACACTCTCAGGCCTTATATATAAAGTTAATAGTTTTTAGCTGAAGCTTTACATTGATTTCTGTTAATACAAGCACACAAACTAGTTAGTTTTGATGGAATTGGAATTAATCTGAGTGCAGAAGTTTGCAGTTCTTGCTCGT
Source organism: Nestor notabilis (assembly GCF_000696875.1). Classification (NCBI taxonomy): domain Eukaryota; kingdom Metazoa; phylum Chordata; class Aves; order Psittaciformes; family Psittacidae; genus Nestor; species Nestor notabilis. The sequence goes on along the minus strand of NW_009931815.1, from coordinate 8,307 downwards.
GTATATCACATACCTACAGCACCCCAATATCCAGATGACTGAAGTCCCCAGGAGGTGGGGGTTATGATTTGCCTGTCTGAATGTCCTCAAATCCCTGCTGTCGCCTCCAGCATCAGGTCAGATCCTGAGCAGTCTCACCTGATGGAAAAACAGGAGTTCAAATAGTGTGAAAACAACTGCAGACACAGCTTTAGTTTAGGAAGCTCAGTGCCTGGAGGGTGCTCTGCTTAAATAGTTAGGCTCCTTATCCCAGTAGCGTGTCTGATGGGGCTAACTGCTTAAGCTACGATAATCTTAAAACTGTCACAGTCAGATGCTTGCCTGATACTGCAAGATTTAAAGACCTGAGCAGCAGATAAGCCAGCAGTGGAGGAGCAGCCCTGTTCTCCTGCCTGTGAGGAGAGCTCCATGACTTCAGCTGGAGGTAAGATAACTTCCTATTGCTAATATAAACAGGACTTGGAAACGCCAGCAAGTGGTGTGGGTTTAGATGTAACCCAGGCTTCCTGTGGTTTGTTCTACGTGTTTGCTGTTGCCTAATGACATCTGCATTAACATGTTCCATGTTTTTAGTGAGGAAGATGTTGAAACCACAGATGGGAGAGGAATGTTGGAAATCTTAACTCATAAAATACATGCAGACAGGGTATTCTTAAAAAAACCTCGTATATTCAGATTTAAGATTCAAATTTGTTGAGCATAATCTTTCTAACTATTTTCAAGTTTTGAAAACTATTACAGCACAGAAAAATAGAGGGATTGGCTCTGAGTTTTTGAGACTCGTTATGTTTGTGAGCCCATGTCTTTGATGTGAAGAGCAGGGCTGGCATGGAGCATCTGAGGTCAGAACCTTTGCAGGAGCTACCTTCTGCTATAAGTTGGTGTTTATGGCTCTTGTCTAATAGTGTGTTCATGCTCATCACTCCTCACCCCAGTGTACTTCTGTTTTTTCTATATAATGGTTTTGGGAATTAACACTTTTTGGAGCTTTTCTTAAGGCACAGTATTTATGCAGTTAAATAGTGAGATACAGTATCATAATCTCTCCGTATTCATTGTGGCTTCAGACACACTCACTACCCATCTCCATCCCTTAAAGTGTCATTTAAACCCAAGTAAAGCCATTCTAGGTGATGGACGATGAGATACCCCTTTTCCTTCCCACCTTTGTACCACATGGCTTTTGGGAAGAGGTGATTCACAGTGTGAACTGCAGGGAAGGTCTGTCATTTCTGCAGTCAGGGGCTGCACGCCACACAGAGGAGTGGGAGCAAGGTGGGAGGGGGTGGCTTTGCTTACAGAGGTTTTACATGTTGTCTTTTGTCAGTGCTGACGTGGATTGTAACATACCCTGAGCCCTCTTAGGCTGGGGAGCAGATGGCCTGGCTCGGAGCAGGCTCCCAGCACACTGCCTGTGTCGCGTGTGAGCAGCAGCACATGTGTGGGAGCCGCAGAGCAGGTTTGGGGGGGGCTCTGCCCACACTGCAGCCCCGGGTGTTAAAGGCTCCAGGAGTAAGCAGGCAAGTGCCAACTCTTGTGACTCTGGTAAAAGCAACTGAGTTGCACTGAGTGATTGTTCGTGGTCTGAAAGCCCTGTGTTAGTCCTTTGCTAGCGTAAGAAACTACCCCCAGTGCCATTTCCCATGATAGACCTTTGTTTTTGCAGTAAACAGGCAGCTTTTTAACCCTTTCATGCATTCATCTGCTTATTTTCTTTTAGTGTTTATCCTCTTTGTCATAGAAGCCGTTTCTTTTCATAGGTAAAAAATAAAACTGGTAAAAGCACTTAGGGACATCACACCAAGTATTGAGTGTGTGTCTTGGGGATGACTGCTGAGACTTTGGGATGAGTAGGCAGGTACCAGGACTCAGTGGAAGGCTGACCAGCTCTTGCCAATATATAAAGGAAATAATTTTGCATGCATTGCTGGGAAGCTGGGGGCTCAAAGTTTCGTGCAGCAACTAATGGCTTTGTACTAAATTGAGACATTAGGAGCTGATGGCTCCCTGCAGTAGTATTTTTCCATGCCACCACTCCCAGCTGATCAGAAATGTTTCTCTCCCCTGATCTAAAAAAATCACCACACTTAAAATGAGTAGATGTTTTTTAAAAGCTCATTTTGCTTTACAATGGCTTGACCCCAGAGCTTGCCTGTGCCCCAGCCTCATGGTCTGGCCAGGGTAAGCTGCTGTGGCACTGGCACAGATGCCCTTGCACCAGCTCCCTGGGCTGATCTGTGTGACAGCTTAACAGCACGTGGCCATGTGTGTGAGCTCTGCAAGCAAGGGAGTGCTCAGGTCACACAGAGAGAGGAGACCTGTGGGCTGTCCTGTGTCCTCCATGGCCACAGTTTCTGCCTCTGGAACTGGGAAAAGTGCTCAGTCTGTCCCTAGCTTGGGAAAGGGACGGTGAGATGGGCAGTGGAGGGAGAGGTGGGAGGAGGGATGGAAAGCAGTGGTGGAAAACACTTCAGGATCTCTGCCAAAGGAAGATGAAAGCTTGGTCAGGTCCTGCTGGCTCAAGCTCAGAATAGCAAAGGTTAGTTCAGACAAATCTGCCTGGTATCAGTAAGATTTTACACATCTGGTCATTGCACACTGTGGTTTTTACTCAGGTGGCAGCATCTCTAAGGGCTGTTTTCCTTTTACCAGCATCACTTTCTCCCCTTCCACCCAACTTAGAAGGTGCTAGTCCTGCCTTTCACAGTTGTGTTTCACCCCTTCCTCCAGCAGACAGCAATCAGGCAGCAGTGATGAGCTACCTGGATGAAGTTCCCTTCCGCAAGGCCTGGAGCCTCGATGGGGACTCAGGGGAAGAAAACACTTCAATCACTGCCCTGGCCATCGAGGTCCCTGACTGCACCGACATCCTCATGAGCACCATGGTGAGTGGCCTCTGCTTGCCGGCATGCCTGGATTTGCTCCTGGGGAATGCTCACAGGAGTGTCAGCGGTGGTTTCCTTTCCTTGTGTAAGAAGGGAATCCTCTCCTCTTAACTGATATCCCCTTAGCTGGCTGGTTTGCAGCAGGAGTGGGAGGAGGTGAGGATCATTTGTGGTGGGTGGGAGTGAGGAAGGGCTTGGTTTGGGGTGGTTTTTTCTTAATCCCATCCAAGCAGGAGGATCTCATTTATTAATAATATGTATTGAATATTAATAAATAAAACAGACACAAGCAGGCGACACTACCTGTGCTGCAGCATAGAATCACAGAATGGTTTGGGTTGGAAGGGACCTTAAAGCTCATCCACTTCCAACCCCCTGCCATGGGCAGGGACACCTTCCACAAGGTACTTTGTGATCTTCCACACTGCTGAGTCCTAAACTGCTTCTGGCTCTACACCTGCTGCTGTAACAATATTTTGCATGTTTAGCCTTAAGTAGTGTCACCCGTAGATGGGGTCAGTGCACTTCATGTGGGAAGGTGATTTGGGTGATCCCAAACATCCTCTGGTCGCCCCTGGTGATGGGTGAACCAGTGGTAAACCCCACATCTGGCTTTTCCCTAGCTGAGCCTTGCTCATCCCTCCCCAAAAATGACACATCCCAAATTCACAGGATGTGTTTAATGTGAAGAGTCACCATGTTCTTCATTTCAACCTATTTTTTCAAAGGGAATTTTAATGCACGCACTTTTTGCCACCTGTGCAAAGGCAGGTGATGATCTGCATCCCCATGGGAAACCCTCCAGCCCTGGGTTTTTGCCTGGTCAGTGCTGGTGTGATCGTGCTGGTGGCCTGGGCTGATCCTTCTGGAAGCACGTGGTGGTGTTTTCCTCGGGGAGGCTGGTTTGGGTCCATAGCTAACAAGTGGCAGGGAGCAGTAAAAACAGCATTCCTGGGCTGTGAATGTGCTTGCCTGCCCCTCTGGAGCAGACCTTGTTTGGAGAGCTCTGGGACGGGCCAGGCTTGTTTGTTCCAGGAAAACCCTCCAGTTTCAGTCTCAAAACACATATTTTAAGCTGGTCTGTGTGGAAATGACAACTCTGTTTGGGGACCAGCCGAGCCCCTGGCGCCATCGGAGGCTCCCGGACGCCCCCGGGCCCCATGGGGGCCCCCCTGGGCTCATCCTGCCTCTGCCCAAGGTGGTATCTCCCCCCTTGGTGGCTCCTGAGCCCCTGTGGCTGAGGGGGCTCTGTCAGGTGCCTTGAACGAGGGCCACAGACGAGCTCTGCCACTGTCCTTTAGCCTGTGGCTGGATGTGATGCCTCCTGCAGCTGGCTGAAATCAGGATGCTCACATCTGCTGTCTGCACCCTCTCCCCTTCCACAGCAGATGAATGACACAAAACCACCTCCAAGCATAAACTACCTGTCAAATCACTTCTAGGTACAACTTAAAATAGTAATAACCTTGTAGCCAGACTTTTTTCAAGTATAAATTTGGGGATTCCCTGTAGGGGTGAGGGTGGTGCTGCCCAAACTACAGCCCCAGTGCCCACGGCCGGCTCTGATACTCAGGGAAATAAGAGCCAACATGGGAAGGATGTAGCCCTTAAGGCACCCTGGTGAAGTGCATGGTTTGTGCTGTAAGCCTGGTCTGGTTTCAGGTGCCCTCACCACCTGCTTCTTGCTCTCCCACAGTATGACTTCTCACTGGAAAGGAAAGTGCTTTACTGGGTCGAGGTGGCCTCTCAGCAGCAAACCTCCCGCCATCGGGTCACTTCTGAAGTCGTCCCCACGGCTCCACCGTGCTGGCTGCTGCTGGTGGACCCTGCTGACCGCTACGGAGGGAGAGCACGGGACGGGCCCGTGCGGCGCAGCATCAGCCTGAGCGCTGCTGACGACAGCCACGGGCCCGGCCCGCCAAGGGCAGGGGTGCCTTGTCTGACACCGAGAGCGAGACCTGGTACTCGGAGGAGGACGAGTACTCAGAGGATGACGAGTACTCCTCGACCTCCTGGGAAGAGAGCGACAAGGATGAAAAGGTTTCCAGGAGGAGAAACGCTGGGAGAAGTGTGGCTCCACGTCCTGGCTTTTGCCAGACCCGACCAAAGACATCACCTGGCGTGCTGGAGCCCTTGCCCTTGCATGAGAACAGCGTCCGCGGCACAGCCAGCCCAGTCCTGAGCAAGCAGAGAAGATCCATGGTGATATTCAACAACATGAAGAACGAGCTGGAGGCGGCCAGGAGGAAGCTGGCTGCTTTCGTGCATCCTTTGAACAGAGGTGCTGTGGAGAGCAGGGTCCCGGTGCCACGGCCACTGCCCCAGCGTCCCCACACCAGCCGCGGCGTCAGGTTCCGGCCATCCCCGGACGTGTCCCACCTGGGGCCCTTTGTTCCATCGCCTCCGGCCGCGCCGATCCCCCCCATCAAACGGCATAAGCCCACGGTGCCGGTGAGGGGCTGTCTTCTCGTGGCCTTTTGCTTGTTGCTGAGTCAGGAGGGAGGTGGAGGGAGTCAAGTTGGTCCCGTTTGCTGGGCCAGCAAAATGGAACCAAACTGGGCCTTTGGGGACACTGAACCCTTGGGAAATTGCTAACAAGTTTTCATAAGAAGTGAAGGAAAGGGTTTTTTCCCCAGAGTTTAAAGGCGAGATTTCTGGGAGCACATTTACTTGCTCTGTCCTGACCAGAACATTCCCATTTTCCCAACAAGCAAAGTGTCTTATTTCATTTTCACACGGAGGACTAAAAAATACAAAGTTAAATAAGGTTCCGCATGCATCATGCTGAATACTAAGGCCTCAACCCCAGCAAGCATATGAGTGTGCAAGGTCATTTCTGGCCATGGCTTTGTAACAGGCTAAATACATCTGATAAACATCAAGGGCATAAATGGGGTGTTGGGAGCATTCTCCTGCCCGGGCTGCTGCATCGCCTGTCTGCAGGCAGCACTGCCTCTTCCTTGTCCGTCAAGGACAAGCATGGCATTTCTTGCTGGAGAGATGAGCAGGATTCCCAGGGAAAGGAAGTTGCTTTTTCTTGCTTTCTCCCATGAACCCTCCTAAATGCTGTTTTCTCTGATCCGTATCTGTAGCTGAGCCTGGATTTAATTAAATCCAGTCTCCTTTGATGCCCAAGGGGGTTTGTTCCGTGTATGGGAATTTTCCTCTTCTGGAGAGAGCAAGGTAACTGCTGGCATTCAAAAGCATTGCTTCAGCCTGTGGTGTTTAATGCAATTCCATGAGCTGGAGCAAGAAGACCATGTGCCGTGTTCTTTCTTGCAGTCCCTCAGCCCTTACGCCTGCCTCCCCCCTGCCTCTGCGCCTGCACGACCCCTCAGCTCCTGCAGATCCCAACCGGATCCGGCCGCTGACCTGCTCTCAGCACTGAGCCAAGAGGAGCGAGACCTCATCGAGCCCGTGATAGCCTTGGGCTACCCCACCCACAAAGCCATCCTCACCCTCCAGAAGACTGGAAGGCAAAGCTTAAGTCAGGTTGGTGGAGCTGGTGGAAAGCAGAAAGCTTTGGGAAGCTAAAACCTGATTTTCATGTAGAAAGGGATGGCTGTCTTGTGCGGGGTTGGACTCTGACAGCCTTGGGTTTCCCACTTTGGTGTCCTCAGCTAACAGGGTTTGCCATGAGTTCACACATTTGCACTTGTGCTGTAATAAAATGAGTCGCCTTCAGCTTTTCAGCGAGTAATAACAGCCAGGCAGCGTTATCTGCTCAATCTGCTGCATGGAGCCTTGTGTCCTTTTGAAGTACAGTTTTTGCCCCCGTATATGGAACGTTTTTGCACATCGTTTTTTCCCGGCTGTTAGATCCATGTGATTATTGCCATGGCTCATCCTGTCAGTGGGATTGTGTGAATACCTCAGGGATTTGTCTGGGCTCCCTCCAAAACACAAGTTCCACACTTTGGAGCAAACCAGGGACTCCAGGCAGGGGTTGAGCTCTTTTCCTGAGGAACATTCTATAATAACCTGGAATTTATTGACAATAGTTAACATGGAACCTCTTCTTACCCCTGGTATCTGAGCACATCACTGTGTGGCACCCTGATTCCTGAGGTCACTACTTGTCCAGATGAACCCCCCATGGTCCAGGTGGGCTCAGAGCATCCGTGTCATGAGGGATGCTGCTGGTTCCAACCCTGTAGCTTGACAAGTTTGGAGCTGGACCTGCACATCCCAGCAGGGCTTTTAATAGGGCCAAATTATCCAAGTAGCTCTTGCAGAGAGAGGAAGGGCTCGACTGCAGCATAGCGAGAGGGATGTTCACCAGCTTGTCGTGCCAGGGAGCAGTACATCGAGCAGCCACTGCTGGGTGCCGTCTCCTTCCCGTTCCCCAGGGAGCTGCCTGTGCTGCGTGGGCCAGCTCTAACCCGTCTGGTCGGCGCACGAAGCTGCTCTGTGGCTGAGTCATTCTGCACTTCCTGGCTCCTTCACGAGTCACCCCCGGCTGGACCAGCCTCCCCAGGCCCTCGCTGGTGTTTCAGGCGATGGTCGCTGCAAGCTGAGGTGGGAAGGGAAGCTTGACTTCTTCAGTTCATGAAGGTTTCATCCAGGTGGAGGGAGATGGGCAAGAGGAGTCTTGTAGCAACTGCTGGCTTCAGTATGAAGAAGCAGCGCATCTTAGTAAAGATGGAAACGGGTACAGTCTGTGCCCTTCAAGGGACTTCTGTTCCCTTGGAGGAGATTAAGGCACCAAAATGCAAGGTCTGCTTTATATCCTGTGCCACCTTCACCAGCAGTTCCCATCCTTCCCATTTATGTCCAATAGAGCCAAGCTAAAATGTAAAGCCAAACCCTTCGTGCATCTCTTACAAGTACAAAGCTACCAAATTAGGCTAAACCTTCCTAGAAAATATGCTTCAACTCAAGTTAAAACCAAGAGCTGTGGGCGTTCTTCATTGCTTGTTGGTGTCAGGCAGGGTTTCAGTGTGTAACGATGACAGCTTCAACCGTGAAGATTGATTGTAGTACCAGATGGTAGCCAAAAATTGCTCAATTTCTTTGCAATATCAAGTCAAACTGGCAGAGCCCACCCTGGTGAAGAAGGCAAGTCTGCTGCCTAAAAGATGTGGAAGAACCTCTCTAAAAGGCTCAAGGGGGGTTAGCTGCCCCAGCTTGCCACAGGTTCATCATAGAGGATGTCATGGCCAAGAACTAAACCAAAACTGCATCATTGCATTTTAAGGCTTTGCTCTCCAGGGTGCCTGCACTGGAGGAACTTCATGTCTTAAGTGTTCTGAGGAGCCTCCTTGAGAGCTACAAGGGGAGAAGGAGCTTCAAGAGGGCAGTGGCACTTCCTCCTTCTCCTCCCCAGTGAGCAGTGGGGCTGGTTCCAGACCCAGGGGTTTGTCAAGTCATAGTATTTAAAACACTGGTTTTGTTTAGTCTTGAGGAGATATATATATATATA
>NW_009931814.1:3349-3555 GCF_000696875.1 Nestor notabilis | reverse complement strand
AGGAATAAAACAAAAAGGATGATCTCACTTTTGCGGTAAGATAAAAAAAAAATAAAAAAAAATCTCCGCTCGCCCCCATTCTTTGGGATTTGGGATAATTCCAAATACCTGACTAAGTGCAGATGTTGTTGCGTCTTCGCATCTTATAAAGCCGCCGCGCCGCTCTCGGCTCCCGCTTTCCTCTCCAAGTGGTAGGGGATTCAAGG
>NW_009931814.1:2301-2910 GCF_000696875.1 Nestor notabilis | reverse complement strand
TAACATCTGTCCGTCTCACCATTGGCGCATCCATCAGTGTCACCCGGGGCTGCACATTGCAGCGACAACACATCAGACACAACGCAGACTGGGGGTTCGGCACAAATAACCGACATGCTCAACAACTTCACCGGGAAGGATGGGACCAGCCGCAGCATAAGTATTTACAAATGTTCCACAGCCCCGGGAAACTCGAGCTCGGCTCGGCTGCGATTAATAACTTCTTCCTCCCCGCCCCCTCCTCCTCTTTAAGTAGGAATTAGGAAATAGAAAACCTCAATAATTCACCCCCCATCACAACCCCCCGAAGGATGCGGCCGGGGCCACTCCCGGCTGCCCGGGACGGCGTTAAGCAGACGGAACCTGGCGGATCGGGGGGCCTCGGGGCTGGGGGGCTACTGAACGCGCAGCATGGAGGGTTCCTCCGAGCTCCGGAGCCGGAGAGGCTGAACTAAACTTTGGGAGACGCTGGTGAGAGTACGGGCACCCGTGGGCACTGGCCCCGATGAAATGCCCTGGGGACCACAAGCACCGTGGAAGTGATGAGGTGTCCTCAGCCATTTCAGCCCCATAAAGGCAACTCTTAAAGATGCGGGAGTACTCCCCGCA
>NW_009931814.1:0-2270 GCF_000696875.1 Nestor notabilis | reverse complement strand
ATCGCTGAGCCTTCACTAGTCGGCTGCAGCGGCCAATCACTAATTTGGGGAGGGGGGGCAAGTTGCGAGAACGTTTTCCTCCCCGCTCCGCTCCTTCTCTCACCTTAAATCTGCTCTCCTTCCCCCAGCTTTGCATTGCACGCAGTCGGCGGGATGCCCCGGCCCGGGGCTCTGCGGATGCGCACCCACTCCGCCTGCCCCTCTCGCTGCTCCACGCACCCTCTTGTACTGGTGTAGTGTCGTGTGTGCTTCAGCAGCCTTACTCTCAGAGCTCGCCCTCTCGCAGGGGTGCAGACCCCGTCAACCCCAGCAGTACAGACCTGTGCCATTGCCCAAACCCTGCGGAGAGCCCCGCGGGGCTGCCCTGCACTGTGCGGGCCGCAAGCACTGTGATGGGCGTGTGGGAGTGCACCAGCTTGGGTCTAGGGGTGAAACAAAAGTTAAACTTTCCCTAACCAGCAATAAGAAGAACTTAGGCAGTTCAGTTAGAAATAATAACTCTCTTGTGAGCGTGAGAGAGGGAAGCAGCAGCCATACGCGCACCCCAGCACATGCACTGCACTTACATATTCACAACTCTTAGCGCCAAAACGCTCAGGAAGTTGTGGAATAATTGGGTTGTTAACTATACCCATGTTTTTAGGGGAAGGAAAAAAAAATCTATTGAACTTTCTACCAAACGACTTACAGAGGGAAATGCAGATTCCTTCATGTGCATCGGCGTCTTTGGGGGACACAGTCTATTCCAGAGAGCCAAAACCCGTAATTTTATTAAGGGTAACATTTACAAACATAATACATAAAATCGATGACTGTACAGACTCCAGCTACAAAGACTCAGCACATGAGGATCATCTCTAAGTTCGCTTTTCCCGGCAGTTTTAAACCAAGGTCCTAATTATTTATAAGTCCCATAATGAGATAACCACAACTCCTGAACTTCCCATCAGCTAAGAATGGTTTATATCTCCACGGTGTGCACCGCGCAGTGCCCTTCCTTGTGGTACATTTTCACTGTTCATTTCATCCCCCCGCGGGAAAACTCCAGCAGGTTCCCAAAAAGCATTCCCCCAGGCACCCAGGTCCGAGCGGGCTGAGCTGCTGAAAGGAACGCTAGGATTAACCGTTAGTTGTGGTTATCCTCACAACTGAGGGGACAGCTATGGGAATAACTAGGGGAATAAGTATGGGGATAACTATGGGAATCGCTGTGGACATAGCTACGGGGATAACTATGGGGATAAGTATGGAGATAGCTATGGTAATAACCATGCAGATAGCTGTGGGGATAGCTGGGGAGGGCCAGTGAGGAAGTTTATTAAATTTGGATCAGCTGCCTCTTAGAAACCAGAGTGCTTCGGCTTTGACCTTGTTCTCTCCCCAGGAGCGTGCCGGTGTTTTGCCACTCGCTCGCTGCGGACAGGGACGGGAGAAGCGTGTCCCGGGCTCCCCGGGCCGTGGGTACCCACTCTCGGGGCCTCCTCTGCTCACCCCGGGGGGTTCCTTTTCGGGGGTCAGACCTGCCCATTCCGGGCTCTGCCCCAGCCCTCCCTCCCGCACTCCTCAAACGGAACGAAAAGTACTTCGGTTTCTCTCGGCGAAGAACAAAGACGCAGGAAGCAGTTTTCCTTAAGGCTGGGCTGGATGAACACGTATCTGACAAGTTTGTTTAAAAACACCGCTGCCCACGACGGAAAACGATGCTAGTCAGCTTTTGTAAAATACAAAGCGTTGTCAATAACCATTATAACAGCGATAAGAATCTGAGAGGGGAACAAAGACATTTTGTAATATCTACATAACCGATTTAGAGCAAAATTATTTTAAAATGTTTAAGAATTCCCAGACCTCCTGAATACAAAGGAATAAAAGTTTTTCTTCGGGCTAAAATCTTCGCTTGAATGTAAATTGTTTGGGTAAGTGAATTTACACAGCAGCAAAGTTTGTTTGTCTTAGTCCAGTAGCATTGCTTTAACGAACCAGATGTTTTGTCTGTAAATTGTCCAGAGGACTTTCACAATTCTGACATGGAATAAGCTCCAGAAAGCTAGCACTGGAAGAGCTGTGTCCGAGAGAGCAGGACCAGGCGCTTCGGAAAGAGCCCAGGGAAAAAGCAGAGAGGGAAGGGTAAGCACGCCCGGCAGCTATGATATTTGGAAGCATTCCCCTTAAGCTGTAGGTAATCGTGTCCTGATCGATTGGCTTCCGTCTGGAGTTCAAAGTGATTCCCCACGTAACCCTAGATAGCAGAAATACACCCCTCCCCCCCC
>NW_009931813.1:45551-72101 GCF_000696875.1 Nestor notabilis | reverse complement strand
GGCGCCTGGGTCACCGCAGCCTCCAGCCACTAATCTGATCCCTTCCGCGGGGGAGGTGGGGGGGGTCAGACCCGGCAGCGCCTGCTCTCCCAGGGAATGCTTTGGGAGGGTCGCTTCGGGTTTGTGTGAGGTGGTGCACCTTCAGAACGCTTTTAATAGGCGTTGGGGTAGACTGTTTAGTTTTGTTTTGGTTTTAGTTCCGATTCGGTAACTGTTGTGTAAAGAGACCGGGCTTCTGAATTCTGTAACTGACACATCCTTTTCAGGCATAATTAATATGCTTATATGACTTATGTGATCCTTAATTTTCAAGTCCGAGAACTTCATGCTTCATGTGGTAAAAGTGGTTGTAGAAGTGGTGCTCAGCTCCTTGCACTTCACTACTGCTTCGTCTTTGGGGGGAAAAAAAAAATTGTGCTAAACGCTAAAGAAACATTGAGTAACCACATTTTTCTTCTGTCAGAGTTTGGCATTAGTCTGCTTTCAGATTTGTAGATCACCAGCTCCTTAGAGGTCCCATGGTGTAACGGTAAACACTCTGGTCTCTGACTCCAGCGATCTGAGTTCAAATCTCAGTGGGACCTCAAGATTTTGTCTCCCTCGGGGCTTTCTGAGCATGCTTACACTTTGACAGCCTTACTTTTATCCTGGAGAAGAGAAGGCTGTGTGGAGACTAGCCAAGGAAAAATGGGCTGTCTTTGAGCAAGACTTGGTGATTTGGGGAGCTTGGCTCTTTTGCATATACCAAAACAAAGCAAGAAGTCTTTTGAACAGTATGTGTATGTGAGATTGAAAGGATTTTAAAACAATCCGTAAATGGGAGATTATCAATAAGAACTGTTACTGGCAATAAAGCCGATTTGTGACACCTGACACCCACATTAATAGCCAGACAACCCAGTTGTCTGGCTCAGATAAGCTTCCAGCTGCCTGTCTGTCTCAAAATTCTGTTTTCTAAGCTACACTTTACCAATAAGGCATTTTCAGGAGTTGTATCATGTCAGCTGCTAATCTGTTTTGTAACCTCAAGTATTGTTTTTAACGGTAGTTTTTCAATCCTCTTTTTTGTTGTTGTTATTTACTAACCAAAATGCCTGTGCTGATTTTATTTTGGGGGGGCAAGTGGCAAGTCATTCAGCTTTCACAAAGGAATTTTCCATTGCAAGTGTTAGTTTAAACTGGGAGGGCAAGCTGAGAAAAGATTGAATGGGTAAGGCAGTAGTCTGTCCTGTTATGGTGAGTTTCTTGTTGGTAGAAAATGTTACTTATGGTGGTATCTTCCCAGTAGAAATCAATTATGCTGGATTTCTTTATTATACAGGAATGAGCTTTCAGTGGACAAAACTAAAAAGAAGAAAAGAAGAGAACTGACTGAGGAACAGAGGCAAGAAATCAAAGATGCCTTTGAGTTGTTCGATACAGACAAAGATAGAGCAATAAATTATCATGAACTAAAGGTAAAAGTGTTTTTTTTTTCATTGAAACAATTTTATGGCAGACAAAATATATCTGCTTCTTAGTGAGTTTTTAAGATGTTGGTTGTATCTTTCAAAAACGCTCCGTGTTCAAGATCTCTTGCAGGGCTGAAGGAGTGAAGGATGTTCAGGGGGGTAAAAAACCTAAAATACTGCACTGCTGTAAGAGTGAACTTTTCTTCCCACACTATATACTTGACACAATAACAGAATTTCTGTAGCGTTCTGCATAACACTGGTTTGAATGCTCTGAGGGTTTACGTTAGACAGGTGGCTTAAGTAGGTAAAGCTCTTGAAAAGCTGTTTGCTTCTTTTTAAAGGCACTGAATGATCTGAAGCTTGGTGAAAACCTGTGAAAATCCACAGGTTTCAGATGCTTAGGTAGAAGTTGTAAATCAAGTCTGTAAAACTGTTGACTACAAGCCAGAGCTTACCCACTTACGTCTTTCAACAGAGAACCCATGGATTGTAGGCATGAGGTGTGCTATTTGCTGTGCGTGTGGAGGCTCAGCAGTTGCCCTTGCCAATGAAGGCTTCTCCTATTACCAGCTATCAGCAAACAGAGGTTACATCAGTCTTTCGTAGAGACTTCTCCCATTTGCGAGTCTCAAGAAGTAGAACATGAAGTTTATTAAACCCTCTAAATCTTTTTATAAATTTTTATTCTAATTGTACTGCATCAAGAACAAAAAGTGGCTTTGGAGAGGCTAGTGTTTCTGAAATGTATTGGGTGAGATTCTTTTGGGAAGGAATGCCTAGATCAATCTGGTGGCTCCATGTTCTGTCTTTACCAAGTAACTCAAGGAGAATGGGGGGGAAAAACCAGGAGAGTCTTATTTTTACTTTAGTTGCTGTGTAAGGAACATCTTAGGTGCCATATCTTTATTTCAGACTTCGGGTATTTTATCTCTGCTGGAAGCCAAATTGAGCAGGGAGTGCTAGGGACTGTTTTGGTGACTTTTTCGACTTACGCATGCTTTGAATTTCCAGCTGTCATGATTACTTGCAAAGCTGTTTTCTTAGCTGTCTAAATAAATGTTGTGGCCCTGAAGATAATGCTACAGAGGAACAGAAATAAGTAAAAACCTGTCATCTTCTCTACAAAATCAGTGGTTTCCCACTTCTGGTTTAGTATATGTTTGTTGGTTTATAGGAAGTCAGTGTAATGTTTGCTGAGAATTTGCCATCTCAGTTGAAATGGGAAACTAAAGGTGTACTCCCAATCTAATGGAAAAAGAAAAAAAGAATTGATTTATGTTTTTCACTGGAAAAGCAGTAAAATCACTTGTAAACCCATAAACGTATATACCTGCCCATGGCAGGGGGTTGGAATTAGATCATCTTAAGGTCCTTTCCAACCCAAACGATTCTGTGATTCTATATACACTTAGTTTGAATACTGAGTAAGAATAATTTGAAGAATGGAAGAATGTTTTTCAGTTTTATCTTTAAAAAGGGTCAGTACTTTAAATGTTTTGGAAATGAGGAAAATAGATCAATTTGTCCTGAGAAGCATGTAGTCCAGTCTGTAAAATCCCTGAAAATGGAAAGACTGGGTTTTTTCATTGTAACTTCATGTTTCATTTGCTACTACGAGTTTTAGGTGATTTTTTAAATACAAAACTTTTTTTTGTTTGTTTTTGTTATTTATTATGGTTGCTAAACCACTGGTATCTATCCTCTCTCTTGGGCAAGAGGGTAACTACTGAAAATAAAAAGAAATCTGTGAAATCTGTATTTTAATCTTCATATATGGTTGCACTTCCACTTTATTCCAAAAGGTGGCAATGAGAGCCTTGGGTTTTGATGTGAAAAAAGCTGATGTCCTGAAAATACTTAAAGATTATGATCGAGAAGCAACGGGCAAGATCACCTTTGAAGATTTTAATGAAGTTGGTATGTGTTTGATTGTGTACCTTTAGAGAAATTTAGTCCATAGAAGTGGTTACAGTTTTGAAACAGTACTTCGTCTACTCTTTCAGTTATCTAGTACTATTAGAAATAGAAGAGGGGGATTTCATTTCATGTTTTTCTTAGTAAAAGTCAGTACTGGAGGAAAATAAATCTTTGTATTGTGAATACTCAGTTTGATGTGTAGAGATGAATGTATAAAAGGAAATAGAGTATACACAGTCCTAAACTTTTTCAAACTTACACAAAGGAATAAATGCTAACTGAAAACGTAGATAATTCTTATGTTGCTTATGGATGTTGTAGGATTCTCCTTCCTGCTATGGAAAAAGTATTTGACATACTATTTCATGGGAAGGAGGGTATACACAGACAAACTGCAAACTGAGTACAGACTTCGCACATAACAAAGATAAGAGAAATTGAAGCAGATGTTAAATATTGTACTTCAAGGATTTTCAACTGTTGATAAAACCAGTGGAATTTCATTAAGCTGCTTCTTTCATCTGAAGATTGATTATTGCACAGTTTGACATACTTTGAGTATGTACTGATTGCAGGATTTTAAAAGATGAGTTTAACTTTCTTTGAAGATATACACAATTTGTGTTTACCAGAGGGGGGGAAAAAAAAAAAGAAAAGCTATGTGGGATTACTCAGTGTATGGCTTTATATCTCAAGTTTTATTATTCCAGTCTATGTGTTCAAGGTATTCGATTCCTTTAAATTTTCTGAAAAACTACCCTCAGTGTAGTGCCTGTGTATTTGATCCTGATTATGAGTAACAATCTGTTTAAAGTGTCAAAACAGTTACTGGTTCAAATGTGGCAAATTTTAATGACCTAACAGGTTAGGGTTAGAGAAAGTGTGCAGTTAACGACAGCAAGTTGTATGTCAGAAAAGAACTAAAAATAAAGCCTTTGGGGAAATACACGTGACCAGTCCTGATTTAATCAAAACAACAACACAACAGATAAACAAAACACAACCAAATAAGAAAAGTTAGCATATGAATAGTAATAAAATTATAATTACATCATTATGCTATAATATTATAGGATTGAATCTTGTGTAATTACTTTTTAATTCCTGATGTTCAGTCCTGTATTTTTCATTCCTGGATTCCTGGTTCTGCCCTGGCTTCACTTTGGGCAGTCAATATGTGCTTTGAGAAGCTAGGAATATTCTTGTAGGAAGCACAATATATACTGGGAAGGTGGTCAAACCTGTCCCAAAACTTGAACTGGATTTGAGTGCTGCTGTGATGCAATATGACCTTGACACAGAATTAAACATGATACCACTTGTAGCAAAAAGATTAGGGAGTTAGAGAAAATAAGTTATAGAAGTTTCAATTGTGAAGAGCTGCTGAACAGAGCTAAGCAATTTTTGAGCTGTCAGTTTTTCACAGTCTAATGTTCATCATGCCTTTAAATGTAGGAATGACCCGTCTGAAATGTATAAAGATGTAATTACATTTTGTTTGGTTTTATATTGATTATGTTACGTGTAGTACTAGAGACCTAGTGTTTTATTGTTCTTCAGCTAACATTGCAGTTGTCTTTTTGACACAAAAGGTAGACTTTTTCCAGTGATGTAATGCTGTCATGTGAAGTTGTTTTAAGTGAAAATACTTGAATTTAGTACAAATCTGAGTTATTTATGTAGACATAAAAAGTTCATTGCTGTAGTGAGCTTGTATGAGCTTGAATCAAATTCTTTCCTGTCAAGTTTGCCACACCAGAGCAGGTGTTCATCTGCAGACAGTAGCAGATGCTGAGTGGTTCTCCAACCCCCTCCAAATAGGGTTAATATGTTTTTAATGGCTCGGTAAATGTCAGAAGCAGCAAGCTCTGTAATACAAGACTAGCAGGTAAAAGATGTGAAGATGTATTACAGTTGATTCATCTGAAATAATTAGTAGGAAATATTTGATGTGGCAAGTTTGTCTTTTCTGTTACAGAAACTGACAAGTGGTTGTGATAAAAGGAATAATAAAGACTAGTTAATCCTTTCAAAATTAACATCTTGTAATTCATGGCAGTGCCCTTTTCATAACCCCTGGGCTTAGGGGTTTGGGTTGGTTTTTTTTTCTGTTAGTTTGGATTTGTATATGTCCTGGGTTCAGCTACAGCAGTCATTTTTTCTCCTTCTTAGTAGCTGGTGCAGTGCTGTGTTTTTGACTTTCAGTCTGGGAACAACGCTGATAAAACCGATGTTTTTAGTTGTTGCTAAGTAATGTTTACTCTGACCAAGGACTTTCTCAGTCTCATGCTCTGCCAGAGAGGAGGGGAAGCCAGGAGGAAGCAGAGGCAGGACACCTGACCCAAACTGGCCAAAGGGGTATTCCATACCACAGCACGTCATGCCCAGTATATAAACTGGGGGGAGTTACCCGGAAGGCCCAGATCGCTGCTCGGGTCGGGCTGGGTATCGGTCAGCGGGTGGTGAGCGGTTGTGTCCTCTCCCCTTGTTATTCCTCTTATCATTATTATTGGTGGCGGTAGTGGTTTGTATTATACCTTAGTTACTGGAGAGCTGTTATCTCAACCCGTGGGAGTTACATTCCTTCGATTCTCCTCCCCATCCCTCCGGGAGCGGGGGGAGGAAGGAAAAGGGGGGGAGTGAGCGAGCGGCTGCGTGGTTCCAAGTTGCCGGCTGGGCTTGAACCACGACAGTATATAAAAGAGACGTTCCATGTGAATATTTTTCCTTTCTTAGTGTTTCAGTCTTCTCTCCAAGTCAAAATTCTATACCGATCAAAACATATAAAATAAAAAAATAATTATATGTTTTCATCTGTGAAAGGTGATGGTTTTTTTTTTCTGAAAGGTAAGTTTGGAACAGACGAGGTATGTGTATACTTTTAGTAACTATTGAAAAGTGTGTTGGAAGCATGGCTGTGTCTAAGTTGCCATATAGCTTTCCACTGCAACAGGTATGTCCCAAAGAGAAACTTCTTTGGAGTTTGAGAAAAGAAAGATGAGAAAGAGAGGTAAAATATCAGCCAAACAAATATGTGTGTTCAGTTGAAATATGTAAAGATGAAAGAAAGGGTGAAATCAGAAGAGTATGTTCTTCATACTGCCTCAGTCTGTTAAGGTCGTTCTGAGTTTATCCTTCACAGTACTTTAGTCTAACTTCAGTATCCTTCTTGCAGTGACAGACTGGATATTGGATAGAGATCCACAAGAAGAAATACTCAAGGCATTCAAATTGTTTGATGATGATGACTCTGGTAAAATAAGTCTGAGAAACCTGCGCCGGGTTGCTAGAGAACTGGGTGAAAATATGTCAGATGAAGAACTACGGGCTATGATTGAAGAATTTGATAAGGATGGAGATGGAGAAAGTACGTATTAGCAAACAAAAACTGAAATAGTCTGCTCTTGATTTTCTCCACTTTTTAAATGTGCTTATGTCCTTTTAGGTTTTTTTCTAAATAACTTTCAGCTCAAACTTACTTTACCTTACAGATAATGGAAATTATTGGTTTTGACAGCTACCTGTCCTGGAAATGCATATTTAAGTCTAAAAATCAAGCTGATTTCTCAAGTTTATTCATCACTAACTTTTATTCAGCCAATTATTAAAAGATAGGTGACAATGTACTTGAAGGTGAAAGTAACTGAACCAGTACATGGGAGGTTCGGTGGACCAATATCACATTTTAATTTCCTTATAAATCAGTGAAAGGACTAAAGTGCTAAGAGAAATCTTTTTGATCACCTAGTCAGTATTTCTCAGGTGATGTGCCTCTGGTGATTTTGGCATGTTAGTCAGATTTGGGGTATTGAGCTAATAAATTATGCTGGATGTACCTGGGTCTATGCAGGATCAGCTGGGATGGGTCAAAGTGCTGAAAAGCATAGCATAGCATGAAAAATGGGTCTGGCAGCTGACAAGGTCCCTATAGACTGAGCTGCAGGAGGGAGCTATTAGCTAGATAAAGAATGAGTTAGCAAATCCAGTTTATACTTGTTAAATTTTCATGAACACTAAAACATAGGTTGTTTTCATTAAACTGAAAAGCACCCTTATGTTTACATCAGAAACAGTAATATCTGAGTTTCAGGGACCAGTCGCTTGAGACCATGTACCGGAACACTGCACTTTTAACAGTCATCAAATCCTACTTCCGAGTTTTTCTTTCAGGATGGTGACTCATGTCTGAGCTTTCACTAGCATTTCATCAACTTTTCAGTTACAATAGTATGTCTGCTTGTGAGCTGCTGCATCTGTTGGGCTCAACCGTCACTACTAGTGGAAAAAAAAATTGCATCTCAGCCTTGTGACCGACACCCCTTCCCCCTAAACTATTTGCTGTAGATGTTATTCCATGCTTGGGAATACAATTACTTAAGTGCTGAAACAACCCCTTTTCTTTCAAGAGATCAGTGGTGTGGAATTGCACACCTTTTGGAGACAAAGGTAGTGAAAGGTCAGTGATTCAACTGCCAGAGATGTGTTAAAGCTGACACTGTTATTACTAAAGTAAGTGCTGGGGTCAAGCGTGTGATTTCTTTCCTTTTGAAGCTGTTGTTTTCTGGTATTGGTCTGTGGTCTGAGGCCATGGTTCCTTAATAAATCCATACTACATAATTGCAATGTTCCTCCACACTCCCAGCTGTGTCTTCCCACCAGTTTCTCATACTGGCAGGATCTGATCCCACAGGCAAGATGTTTTAAGGAGGCTAAGCTAGGAGAAAACTATTCATTTAGGTTTTTAAGTGTTGTTTTTCTCGCTGGTTAGATCCCTGAACTGTCTTGCATCTTGATCAGATTTTGTTGGAGCTGCATTTGAGAAAACAGATTTTGGGTTTTTTCTTGTTGTTTCCTATAGGATAATTGAAGCAGGTCAGTGTAGTGAAAGCTGGAAAGCCTTTTTTTAGGGACTTATCTGTGTGCAGTGACACACAGGATTGCAGCTGTGAATTCTGGTAGACCATAGGATACCTATTTACTTGTCAGTAGCAGGCAAGGAGTGTTCTCTGTTTTCTCAATCCGTTAGATAAATTGCTGGTCTAGGTTAAGTACTTTCATTTTGGCTTGTTTTGCTTTTAATAGGTAGAGTTGTATTGCTAGCTTTCCTTTATTTTAAAGTGTAGTTGTAGAGGTGAGCGAGAGTAGAAGTAATCTTCAATCACATTTTGTTCTGTGTCTGGGAGCTGCCAACTGAGATGTCAGAATCGTGGATCAAGGTTGTTTGTTTTTTTTTTTTTTTTTTTGTCATGTGGCTATTTGGTCACTATGAGTTGAATGTAGACCGTTAGGTCTTTTCAGGAAGGTTACTGAGTCATAATTATTTTGTAATTCAGATTGATCAGCTAAGAGTGGGTGGCTCAGTTTCCTCTTATTCATTCATCCATTCCTTCTTGTTGTTAGGGCAATCAAGCATGAGATCGAATGTGGAAGATTGACAGCATAATGTTTGTATATGGTGCTGTTTATCCTTAAGGTTCTGTGTGTTTTCTGTCTTTAAGGAAAACTGATGCTGTTTCTAGCTTTTTAACGTTCATTCTGAAAAACTGAACAATCCTGTGAATTGCTGTTCCATTTAGTTTCAAACATCTGGGCCATGTAACATAATCTTGCTTTCATCTAACTACATGTTTTCCTGCCCTCCAAAATATAAATATCTGAAACTCTTAGGTGATACTTCAAATACAGGAATAATATCACTTGGTTTAACACCCTTCTTAGATATAATTTGCTCACAGTGAAATCAGGTCTGTTTTGTGATACCCAAGCTAGTTGAACCCTTGGGTTTTCAGCAAAACCTCTAAGCTGTACAGGTACACTGTAGGTAAATTTCTGTAGAAATAAGTATTTTTTACATATTTCTGTCTGCCTTAAAAACGTAAGTAATCTTATTTTTGTATTTCTGGTCTTAAGGAATGACTTCTGTTTTGGAGTGTATTTTGAGAAACTCCATGCTGTCAGTTCATGCAGCTTTTATTGTCTTGTGTGGATGCATCTGTAGGAAATAACGATCCAGTTTTAGGTCTCAGATTTTGGCACCGAATTAGGGAAAAAAGCCAAGAACAAAACCCTCCACTGGAATAATACACTCGTTTAACTCTCCAGAGCCTAAGTCAACATCTTCTTTATATTAGCTGTGATACTAGTTTGTTCTTTTGTGATCATTTATGTCATGGAGTTGAGGGAAATCTCACATTTGGAAAGATGGTGATTGCTTATTTCATTGTGCCTAACTTGTGAACAGATCCTAAGGCTGAGCAGGATTAACTGGGTTACTGGAAATTGTAACTACACTTTTCTTTGCAGTTGGTTTGAATGTTACAAAATTTGCCTGTCATTATAATGCTGTATTTCCACTTTGTGGCATTGTTTAACAACGATATTTTAAACCAGAGAATATTTTGAGGAGGATGTTCGTATTTGTGCTGTTCCTGTGCTGTTATTGTGATAAAGCTGTGGAAATGCTTTTCAAAGTCATACAGTCAACATTATGCTTATGTGTAGTAGAACACGATGTAGCTATATGAGGGACTGATATTTCACAGCATAGAGGCCTAACCTAAACTAAATCTACTTGTTTAATATTTTTTTACTTGTGCTGCAACAGGGCAGATTTAGGTTTATTTTCTATTTATTCTTTAACATAGTTGGACTTGTTTGATTTTCCTCTAGCTGTAGATGTAGCTCTTACTAGTGCTTTGTTTAGGAATAGTTTGGGCACATTGGCTGCGACAAATAATTGTCAGGGAGAATTCTTCATACATGTCTGGCCTTTTCCATACCACTGATTTACTCTAATCATTCTCACTACGGTAATTAGTTAGAGACTGAACATATTCATTGGTTAACTCTTTTTATGGTGGCTCTGTTTTAGCATATGAGCAAGGTCAATAGCTCAGGTATAAGTGCAGCAAAATAATTAATGACTGCTAATTAATTTATTATTATGACTTAATTTCTTTGAGTACATTTGTGTGAAATTTCTGTTAATTATAACTGAAGAATGAAGAAAGTTCAGATGGGGAAAAGCTTGTTGAAAGTCCATTTAATTCCAGTAAATTTATGGAATCATTAGTAAATGATCTTAAAATTCATTTTGTATTTGGCAAGTGTTACAGGTTTGAGAGAGGAATTTCATGTTTTGGTTGGGTAGTTTGGACATAAATGTTTGAATCATGATTTCAAGAACAAAACTGAATTTGATCATAACTGGAGCTGCAATATTGTTGCTTGAGAAGCACTTATTAAATAAAACTTTAATAATGGAGGATAAATTTTTATACTAAAAAAATCAATACTAAAGTATTATGTTTTTGAAAAGCCATCTTATTAACATACTTTTATGAGTGTTTTGGTTTTCTTTCCATCTTGTTTTACTTTTCAAATACTTTTACTTTCATAGTTACAAGTAATAGCTTGTTATATGTGAGATAGATTCTGGCTTAAGTTTTTAAGCTTGCATTCTGACTTTTCCATGCTGAAAAAAAGTGAGGTTCTAGAAACAAAAAAAACAGACTTGTAAACCCTGACTAGTAATGGATCAGGCGCAGCTAATACTGACTGGGAAACCTTTTAAGCAAAATGCATAATACAGAAATGCATTATTTTGTGGTTTGTGGATGTTTGCAGTTTGTTTAACAAATTTTCTCCTTTTCTGCAGTCAATCAAGAGGAATTCATTGCTATTATGACTGGAGATATATAGCATTAGAAGAAAAGAAGTGAACTCAGCACAAAAGGGAGGAGTCATTGGCAGCTTCCATTACAATGTTTTCTACTTCCATTCTTTTCTGTAGCTGGAGTGATGCAGAAAATTACTTTCTTCAAAATAAAGACAGGTTATACACACTGATAGTTCAGTACTTTCTATCACTAAATATTATCACTAGAATAATTGATACATCATTTTAGAACAAGTAAGCAAATGCTGCATTTCAGAATGTTTGAGTAGTCATTTGTAAAATAGCTTTGTATAAGATTTCTAAATTGTTTCATAAGAACCTTTTGAAGTTGATTGTGTTAGCCTTAGTTTTGATACATAAGGCTTGACAAACTTCCATTTAGTAAAATGTTCTTTTACTATTGCTACTTGAAAGTAGGGGTTTTTTGGTAGTTTAATCTGAACTGGACTATAATGTAAAATCCCACAGGGCAAACAGTATTTTTTTTCACTTACAGGCTTTTACTTCCACTGTTCTAGATGAACGGTAACATTAAATGAGCAAGCATTTACATCTTCAAAGATTCGGTTTATTAACTCTGTATTACCGCTGTGTGATAGCAAAGCACAGGCAATATACAATCATAGAATAGCTAGGGTTGGAAAGGACCTTAAGATCATCTAGTTCCAACCCTCCAAATAGGCATGATGATAAACTGCATCAAACTGACTCGAGATGTCAGCTGCCAGATCTGAGAGCTATGGAGACAGTGACAGCTGTTCATGATGAGTAGGTGCTCTTTCTGCAGTACTGAGTTAGAAGAAAAGCATCACAAGGAATGAACTTTTAAAGTAGTTGAAGAGACGATGTGTTTCTAGTTTACCAGGTGTCTTCCAAAAAAATTTTTGTGGGTTGCTCTTCTCGATTTTCTGTATATTGGTTGTAGTTTCTTATTTTTTGAATTTCTCTCTCCTTCTACATAAAAAAAAATGTACCTTCAAATCTTTGTTAATCCTGTATTTATTGTCAGAAAAACAGCTGCTTTTAACTGTCAGTAATCCTGGGGTTATGAACAGGTTTGCCCTGCACAGACAATCAGAGCTTAGAAATTACTGAAGACAGAAGTTGAGGTCATCAAAGTTAATAGATTTTTCCTGTTATTTTTGAGTGGGTATTGTGCCATTCTTATCTGTGAAATACTGTGTAGCTCTCTATTAAGCCATCAATATCAATCATACAGAAAGTTGCAGCAATTCAAAATGATTAGCAGTGGCTCTACAGAAGTATAGAATTACAGACTGGTTTGGTTTGGAAGGGACCTTAAAGCTCATCCAGTTCCAATGCCACGGGCAGGAGCACCTTCCACCAGAGCAGGTTGCTCCAATCCCCGTCCAACCTGGCCTTGAACACTGCCAGGGACGGGGCAGCCACAACTTCTCTGGGCAGCCTGTGCCAGGGTCTCAGCACCCTCACAGGGAAGAACTTCTGCCTAAAAGCTCATCTCAGTCTCCCTTCTTGTCAGGTCAAAGCCATTCCCCCTTGTTCTGTCCCATCTGCGTGGCCTCCTCTGGAGTCTCTCCAACAGCTCCATGTCCCTCTTGTGTTGTTGCCTCAGAGCTGGATCAGGACTGCAGGGGGGGTCTCCCCAGAGCACAGCAGAGGGGGAGAATCCCCTCCCTCGACCTGCTGCTCACGCTCTGGGGGTGCAGCCCAGCACACGGTGGAGGTTCTGGGCTCAAGCACACACAGGTCATGGGGAGCTTCTCAACACCCAAGATCCCCAAGTCCTTCTTCTTGGGAAGAATATATCCATATAACTTAACCTCCTTCGTGTAACTGTTTGAGTATTATCTACAGATAACTCGTGTAGAACCCCAGTGGGCTCTGTGGCCATCAGCTGGGATTGTCCTGCTGGATCATTCTCAGTTAGAGACATGTCTTTCTAAAAGCCTTTGCTAGGAAAGGACGTTTCTTCCCATTGAGATTTTTTCTTTTTTTTTTTTTTTTTTTTTTTTTTTGATATGCAAATATAATTGGG
This sequence comes from Nestor notabilis, assembly GCF_000696875.1. Classification (NCBI taxonomy): domain Eukaryota; kingdom Metazoa; phylum Chordata; class Aves; order Psittaciformes; family Psittacidae; genus Nestor; species Nestor notabilis. The sequence goes on along the minus strand of NW_009931813.1, from coordinate 59,035 downwards.
AAAATGGTAGGGATACAATTAATATGATATTTGTGGGAATGGATGAGTAGTTAGTATTTGTCTGGGAAACCGAAGTCTTCTTGATGTTCAGTTAGTATCTCAGTCTTAAAATTTGAGTGAAACTTCCTCTGTGCTCTGTCAGAGGATTTTATCAACAGGTTCCTGCTCAAAAAGTGAACAGCATGAAGTATTTGCAGGATGAAGATTGGTGTTTATGGGGAAAAATTCTGCTATGGCTAGTACAGACATACTTTATTTCTTCTATATGAATTTCAGTATAATAGTTGATAAAGAAGAAAAATAAGAGCTGAAGGATTTCTACCAAGCAAGAGAGAATCTTGCTTTGGAATAAATGCAGCAAACCTTGCAAGTCAAGTAAAATGCTTTTGAACCCAAAAGCAAAAAAAAGTGACATAAAATGTAATACTTACTTAAAAACCCCCTACATTTACAACATGCTCCTAACCAATATTTTCTAGGAACAATACTAGAATTGTTCAGTATTTTCGGGCTTTGCTTTTAAGTTCTTATGTGAACTATTTCACAGACTTTTTTTTCTGCAGACAGTGAAAGTGATAGAGACTCTAAAAGGTCCCTTAGTAGTCATCAAAACACTTTTTCCCCAAGAATCATACCTTTATTCTGAACGTGCCAGTTTTCTAATACTCTGCTGTGAGGCTTTTACAGGAATATTACTGTTCTGTTCCTCTGTAGATGGCTGGTAATTATCTCTTGATAGGTGCCACTTTCTGTTTGCAACTGCCAGCAAGATGCACTTTCGTCTCTTCTGGGTTGAGGCCTCATTTCTTGCTTGTTTGCAGTGTGCTTGGGAAGCCTTGCTTTGTACTTGTAGATGTGCAGTGCTTTAAGGGCTAGATAGCAACAGTGTAACGCTCCATGAGCACAGGCCAGTGAACTGGAGACATCCGTTAAGTTGCTCACACTGGGAGTGGTGCAGAAGAAAAACTATCATTGTAGTGTTTAGTGATATTGTTTTAATGTTTGGCTTTGCTTTTTCTCTACATTTCATTGTTTGGAAGATTTTTTTGCATTCCAAACCCGTACTTGGTTTGTGCTGATGACTGGTGAGCTTCTTGCTGTTTTATGTACTGGGTTTGCTGTGATTTCTGTTGGTTTTTCTTCATATTCACTAACTAACTGTGACAGATTGGAGTCCACAGCGTGGTAAAATCTGATCTCTGAGTTTAGCACTGCCTGCTTGGTTCCAGCATTGACATGTTCAACTCTGTGTTGTGGGGCTCACACCCATCCTTGTGCTTTCTTTGGTAGTTCGCTTGGTGTGTCATAGGATAGAGACTCCCAGTTTCTGACTTTTTATTCATTGTCTAGAGAGCCATTTGGTGGCTCATTTAAATCGTGTTTTGTGCAGGACAGTATCAAGTTTCAGCAGTCATTATACATTTAAAAGCTGCATTATGAATGGTTGCCTCATTTCTAGGCTTGCAGAGGTGGGTTAAGGTCTGCTCTGAAGTACCTGGGGCAAATGCTTCTCTGTTGCCTCTGCTATGGAGGGCAGTGATGTCTGGTAGTAGTAAAAAACTGGCAGCTAAGGGAATGTCATAAAGCACTGCACTGAAATCCACTGGAGCCTCTCTGGAAGCTTACAGCAACAACAGTTTAACTGTTCCAACTAGTCCATCACTTCCCTAATTAATCCCATGCAACTTTGAGGGAATTGAGAACATCCAAACAAATAACACCACGTCAGAGTACAGTGTATACCAAATGTTACTCTGCTGACTTATCTTAGAATGGTCTTTTCAATGCTAATTTTGTCACATCAGACATTTTTGGTTTGTGTTTATTCACAGAAAGGTTTCTGTGCACAGTTCAGTCATCAGAAGTCAGAAAATGCCAGTGTGAAGGTTACGTGTGCCTCATAATAAGGATGCTCTGCCTGAGTTTGGAGACACCTCCCGAGCACTCTGGTGACGTGGCTTTCTTCACCACATGCCTTGCTTCCCTTGGAGCTCGACAAAGAGGAAAAGGAAAACCACGACAACTTGGCTGGCAATAGAATGGAGGCCAAAGAGGCAATTTGTGAAGGGAAACAAGGGCAGAGGCACTGGGAAGAGACTTAGCTGATCCCAAGCTCAGAGCAGGACCGGGGATCTGTGCTGAACCACACTAGTGTCTGTGTAATGGGAACAGCAGCCTGAAGGTCAGGGCATCTGTGTCCATGTCGATTGCCCTCCCCTGTGTGTGGTGGTTATGGTGTGAAGCTGTGTGTGGAGAAACCCCTCAACTTCTAAACTCTGTCTGGAGAAAGTTTTGAAGGCTATGTGGCCCCCGACACAAGAGGGATGTGGAGCTGTTACAGCAAGTCCAGAGGAGGTCACGGAGATGCTGTGAGGGCTGGAGCAGCTCTGCTCTGGAGATAGGCTGAGAGAGCTGGGCTGGTTCAGCCTGGAGAAGAGAAGGCTTCTTAAGGGGACACCTTAGAGCAGCTCCAGTGCCCAAAGGGGCTACAAAAAACCTGGAGAAGGGCTTTGAACAAGGGCCTGTAGGGATAGGACAAGGGGGAATGGCTTTAACCTGACAGAAGGGAGACTGAGATGAGATCTTAAGCAGAAGCTCTTCCTCTGAGAGTGGTGAGGCCCTGGCACAGGTTGCCTGGAGAAGCAAATATGTGGAGAAGAAATACGTGGAGTTCTGGGATGTTGCACCTTAGTAAACTTGGTTAGCAGAGCTTTTATCACAAATTACACAAGAACAGAGGACAAGGTTAGCTGCACTAAACCCAGTTGCCCCATGGCTTTCTTGTGGTAGTTCATAACCCCTCAGAGCACCAGAGTTTTTTGTCACCTTGCCTCTGGTGGACACACTGCTTGCATCAGTAATCCTAACTTTTGTTTGTCAAACCGGTTCCTGTTAAGTAAGCTGCTATTAAGCAGGTAACAGCTGTGACTGCTACTTGCCTTACTGCATACAGAACCAGATCTGAAGTTAGAGCTGCGCTTCTCTGACTTTTCCTTTAGGTCAAGAGTTTATAGAAGACAGTGGCTCGTACTTGGAAAGCTTCTGCAGAAGTCATTTTCTGTAGTGCTCTTGGAAGAGGGAAAATTGCCACTGAAGTAAGTCTGTAGGGATGCTGAGAATGTTTTCATCCTTGAGTAACAAAAGTGATTCCACAGAGGTAAGAAGAGGTCAGTGTTTTGAGTGTACCTTCACTGCTGTACACTAAGCGACAATCTGCTCAAATCCGTTCGGAGAGTTCCACTAAGGTGTCTCACACATGCAGAGAAAATCAGTAGAAACATCATAAACATCTAGAGAATCTGCAAGTATCTTAACATTTATAATAGCGCAAATGGTTCATCTGCTGTAAAACTGTTGCTAAGCAAACGGAACATGTTGGCAATTACCAGCAGTCAGAAGTGATAGCTCTTAGAATATATAATAAGTAGGAACTTTCCATATGTAGGTCTTTGTGAAACGACGCATGAATGTTTAGCCGGTGGAGGTTGTATGTACCACTTTTTAGCCCTTTCTCTTTAGAAAACTATTCACTTATAAAGGAGTATTTAAAGGACTTCCAAAGGAATAAATTAATAAATTTAAATGCATAATTCCTTTAAAATAGTTCCCTTAATGGAATAAAGAATGGGCTTCACAGGAAAGGCTACGTTATTAGGAGAGGTCCTTTTAGAGCTAGGTAGCTAGACAACACTTTACAAGTAAGATTGCCTAGAATGTTTTGCAGAAATGCTTTTTAAAATGTTGGGATAAACATATTTTATTTCAGAACTTAACTATAAATGCATTATTTTAATTGTAATTTCATAGAATGAACTTTTGAAAGGGTCTTTTCTTCTATCTTTGTTTTTCTTTCCTATTTTTTTTTCTTTTGAGGAGTGACCTTGAAGTTTGACTGGCAGTAAAGCGAGCATTATTGATGTGAGTAGAATTGGAACAGTTTGTGTTGGCAGAAACTTGCAGTTGTTTGCACCAAGTTCCATAAGCCTTTCCTTGCTAGAAGGGCTTCCCCGGGTTCTGGAAGGAACCCTTTCCCAGCTCTCACTGGGGGACAGAGAAGTGTCCCCTTGTTCCCACTGCGGACAGAGAGGTGGCAACACAGCAACTGTTCCAGCTGTAAATGGAAGTGTGGGGTGAGGAAGAAATGCCTTAGTAAACAGTTTCACATTGAGAAAGGAGTTGGGCAAGCTCATATAATAAATAGATCTATTTTAATCCAGTTTGATGGGGGGGGGAAACCCCCATTTAGTGCTCTCTTGTTTATTGAAAGGCAGAGCTACAATACTACAGGCCGAAACTGTGCAGGAATGTGCTGTACCAAGCAAAGCAAAAAGGAAAGTAATAAAATATGGTATTTGTGATTGCTGTATATGAAAAGCAAAGCAAAACAAAACAGAGGCAAACATGCAAAGTAAAATGTAATCAGTAAAACCTGCTAATTAATATAGCTGATACTACAGATTTACTTTAAAAAGGCATTAGGAAAAAAAAGGCAAAAATATCTGAAGGCTTAAATATGGTTTGTGCCTCCCTGCTCACCCATTCTCCGTGGTTCCTTAATGTTGAGGGATAATCTTGCTAAAGGTTTTGCAGTTTGAAGGATGCATTAAACAAATCAGTTCTTCAGTCCTCACTGGAAGGTGGATAATGCCCTTTCAAAAGAGCAAAACATTACTCCCACTATCCTACCTGAGACTTCTTCAGCTAATAAAATAGGTACCGATATCTGGCACTATGTGAGTGAACTAATTATACATGTTTATAATGGCTGCCACGTTTATATAAATAGTAGCAGTGCCAACAGCATCTAATTCTTTACTTTGTGAAACACTGAATATCTTGACTTGGAAAAGTGTTAGGGTGACTCACTTTTGAAAAAAAACCCAAAAAAACAACCTAAACCAATAAAATAAAAGGTAATATATGTTGTCTTTCCCACAGAATATTTCTGACAAATTGATTACACCCTAGCCAGGGCAACCTTTATAGAAAAATCAATTTATCTTATTTTTTATTATTATTAGTTTATTTAAACCTAGGTGTTTAGATGCAGTTTCTGCAGTTCAGGTGCAACCTGAGGTGCAGGTTCTGTGCCACGTTAGTGATCCACCAGAAGGATCAATCAGTTCACTTGCTTGATTAGTGAAATGGGATACTAGATACAGATATACTATAGATATCCATATATCAATAAATGCTTTAGGTACCAATATATGCTATAGGTATCAATATATGCTTTATGTTTTAAAAATGCTTCTCAGAAGTTAGCCCTGCCTTTTCGTGCTCACCTTTCTACAAGCAGGCAGCCTCCACTTGGCATTCAAATGTGGTACCTCGCAGCATTAGTTACGAGATTTAGGACAAAAATCGTCAATTATGCTTTTATCCACTAGGGGGGCCCATTGTTACGACTAAGAAGTGGGATCTGAAGTTAGAAAAAAGCAAAAACCAGTGTAATCAAATATCAGGTGGAATTTTTATACCAGAATCTTCTCACTCCCTTGATGTGTACACACACCTTAAAAACCTGTGGGTCTCTTCCACCCGTGTGACAGCGATTTACCAAGTCAGATGCAACTGCTATGTAGCACAAACAAGAACTTGCATGCACAGAAAGCTCACGTTTCTGTATTGTCTATATTGCTGCATTCTGAAGTAAAAATGGACAGAAAAAAGGAAAAGATTTAATTGCTCGTGATGTGGAGGATTTACTTGTTCAAAGATGTGCTTGTCAAAGACGGCGGTGTTCCAGGCCAGGTTTGACAGAGCCTTGGGTGACATGGTCTAGTGTGAGGCATCCCTGCCCATGGCAGGGGGGTAAACTAGATGATCTTAAGGTCCTTTCCAACCTGAACCAGTCTATGATTCTATGATTTTGTCCTAACAACCAAAGAGCTCACCCATGTCTGAATTATTTCTGCCTCCAGCATGCACTCTACTTTGTGTTTACGTGCCCTGCTTTTCAGATGGCTCCTTGCAAAATCACCTTATGCTCATATCTCCCCCATGCTGGTCTCGCTCTGCTTCACCCCACTGCACTGCCCTGCCTCAAGGTGCTCCAGTGAATGAGATCTGTGGGCCTGTCTCTGGCCCTGAACTCATGATCTGTCCCTTCCATGGAGCCACCTCTTGCCTCCTGCAAGCACCTCAAACCTTGGTTTCTTTGTGATCGCCCCCACATCATTTCACTAGCCCCATCACAAGCCTCACCTTGCTTACATAAGAGAGAGTGAACCAAAAAAGCCAAACAGCAATAAAAAGATTTGAAAATTTCTGCATTCAACAGGTTTTGATCAGTGGTCGCTTCATCCTGTGATGTTGGGTCTCTTCTCCTCCTCTTCCTTTGCCCCTGTCTGGGTCTTCTTGCTCTTTTGACTGTTTTGTTGTCTTGCACCAAGATGAATTTGGCACCCAAGCTCTAACAAGTTGGGGACAGCATGATTCTTGGGTGTGCCAAAATAAAAAGCAATGGAAATTGTTGCTTTCTGCCTAGAGTCATCTTCACTCTGGAGAGGGGCTTTGGACAAGGGCCTGTAGGGACAGGACAAGGGGGAATGGCTTTAACCTGACAAGAAGGGAGACTGAGATGAGCTCTTAGACAGAAGCTCTTCCCTGGGAGGCTTGTGAGGCCCTGGCACAGGTTGCCCAGAGAAGCTGTGGCTGCCCCATCCCTGGCAGTGTTCAAGGCCAGGTTGGATGGGGATTGGAGCAACCTGGTCTAGTGGAAGGTGTCCCTGCCCATGGCAGGGGGTTGGAACTGGATGAGCTTTAAGGTTCCTTCCAACCCAAACCAGTCTGGGATTCTATGGTAAACTCTGTTCTTGATGCTGTTTCTAATGCTACCAGCAACCATGGTTTTTTCTCAGAAAGAATGCAAAGCTTTTTTAGTTCTTGTTATTTCACACATTTAATATTTTTAATTCTTCTCCTAGGTGTGATGGGGATACGATGCAGTAACATTTTATTTTTAACAAAGAGCAGTTTTTAGTTAAATACACTCAAATGAGTGAAAGATTATCTTGCATTTGTGTTTACTTAAGTAAGATTTTCTTCCCCTGCATAAAAGACTGATTAGCAATTGTGCTGTATGACCATTTAAAAAGGTTATTTCAGAAAATTTCAGCAAAGTGCCTACTTGTTTCCTTTCAATGGCCCTTTTTGACCCACTGTGCAGAGCTTTGGGATGAAATATTCAGATTACATCCAAGTAGCTAATGGATCTGCAGCTTGATTTCCACAGTGAACCATAGGAGGTGGCCATCTCAGTCTCCAGGGTCCTGGCCCTTGAACCTAATGGACTTTCAAATCCCTCTGCTCCATAGGAAAATAAGCACCCACGCGCCCTTCGGAAGTGACTTTAACTTCCTAAATCACATAGTTGCTTTTACAATTATTACCCTCAACCTGTGAAGGAATCTTGAAGTCCTACGTGTGGTAGACATCTGTGTATTTTTATTTTACTTATGTATTTATTATTCATGCAAGTTTATAGAGGGGATAAAACCAACTGAATTGCAGAAAATTTTGTGAGACTGTGATAAGGCAGAAGGATAAATTTACATCCCCTTCTCCCCTATTGATACTAAGGTACCATGCAGTGAGGAACCTGGTGTTGGCTGTTCTGTGCTAGTCTTTGTGCATCCTGATAATGTCAAATACAGGGTGGAAGGCTGGCATTTGCCCTGTACTTTGGTGAGATGAAACACAATGGGTGGTAGAAATACAGAAAAGGCATTTTGGTAGTTCTTATCAAATAGAGTGGAAATTAAATGCGTAGTTCGTGTAGTCCTATAGTGTGAGACCTATGCAGAGACCTGCCCCATGAGGCAGTGTCAGGATGGAGCACAGAGGGTGAGGTTTTGTACCAGGAGGTGCTGTGGGCTCCACAGCAGATGCCAGCAGAAGGGACATCATCTTCTTCATCATCTTCTTCTTGCTGGCATGGTACCTCCGTGCTCTCCCAACTTTTCACGGTGGATTAAGCCAGACAAGGTACAAACTCACATTCCTTCTGCATCTTTTGTGATGGTAGCACTTGGCTTTGGCACAGGAGCTTCAGAGACAGAAGGGATGTTGACACCTGAAGTTACTGAATCTTTGCACCCACCTGAAATCTCTCTGTGGAAACCTTCTGTAGAGCTAATTAGAGTTTCAGCTGTATTGATTAAACTGGTACCTGTAGTCTCTCTTCTTCGTAAGGTCTATGGTGATGCATCTCCTGTTGCAGCCCCAGGGAGTACTGGAGGCTCTCAGTTTCTGTATGACAGTAGTTTCTGGGGCCTTCTGTGGCATCCTTGTGCAGGCAACATCTAGCAGTGAGTTCGTGGCACTCCGCTGAGCACATCAGGCTAGGTTGTGTTAGAACACGTGCTTGAATGCAAAGAGATGTGTTAATTCAGTCTGTTCTTGAAGAAAAGGACAACATGTGCAGTCTAGTAGGAAATTACTAACTGTGGAAACTGTTTTTAAGCTGATGTAAAGATCTGTGATCAATAAGAATATGCAATGTAAAAGCATTAACAAGCTATAATAACCCAATAATACTACTGGCCTTATTTTAATTCAGCACAAGCCAGTAGCATTTCATTTCTTGTTGCTCCTGATTGCTAAATGACCACCTAAAAATGTGCAGGGGGTAGGTATTTAGGCCAGATTTGCAGTCACTGAAAGGTTATTATTTATTTGCACTGGCAGATGTAAAATATAAAAATTACGTAAATGTGCTGTTAACCTGCTTTGATTATACTCTGTAAAAAATACGTGCTTTAAAAAACCCAGGAACTTGGTGGCTGCTTCTGAGGCTGTTTTTCTTTTCAGGTTTGGGAAAAACTATTTACATGGAAGGGTAATGATGCTAAAATTAATAAACTAAGGATTCTTTGCTCTGGAGGGACCGAAAGAAACTTATGTGTTCTGAAACTGATTAAAATGCATTCTATTTGGCTAGAACTGAGTTGATGCCAAAAAAGCGGTCTCCAACTTGTGAGGAAGATTTACTTCATTATTTATTTATTTGTTTGTTTGTTTGTTTTCATAGCTTACAAAATCTCTGCACAAATAAACAGCATACCCTAAATTCAAACTCACCAGGTCAACAGCACAGTTTACTCAGCCCAATGTGTCCAATTAAAAAAAAACCCCAAACAACTGATACAAACAGGAATGTAATTATTGCAAGTTCTCACTATTTTTTTCTTTTGTAAACTCTTCCTTGTGCTTGACAATTTCCTACTCTTATTTCATATTCTGAGACACATATTAATACGGCTCAAGAGTCCCTCATTTCAATTGCTGTAATGTTAACTGCATTTTAGAATAAATACAAAGTTTAATAAACTGCAGAATTACTTAAAATTTGCTGGTTTTCCGTGAACACCTGCGTTTCCTGCTCATTAGAAGCAAGCTTTGTGAATACTAATTGGTGTCCTTACTCAGCCCCAGAGCTTGATCCAGGAGCGTATGATGGGTTTTACTTCTTTGCTATACTTGCATATACCTACCTTCTGAAAGAAAAACAAGTGTAAAGGGTGTGAATTCAGTGAAAGGAATCCAGAAAATCCATCAGGATCTACTAACTTGCCATTTCATCTAAATATAAAATATGCACAGCAGTTGTACAACTGTATGTTTATATGCAGCTCTGCATTTTTGACTGAAAAAGAGAGCTTTCTTAATATAGCCTAAAGTGTGATTTCGCTTGGAAAAGTGAATCTGTAAACTTAGCATCATGTTTATTGTCTTAATGACTTTTCAGATTCCAGACTTGATTTGTACACTGGCACAGCAACTTGTTTATCCTGACTACAAGCTCAGCCTGAGGTCAGCAAGTCTAGCTGCGTTCAAGGGCCCGAAATTAATGTGATAGTCCATCTATGGGCAGGGCTGTATAAGTCACCATTTTATCAAGTCACCACATCAATCCGGGGTTGTGGTATACGGGACTATAAAAACTGCTGCTGCCTTTCCCCAAGTTTCTCCACCCTGCATCGTGTTTTCCTGTCCTCCTCCCTTCTGTTTTCCACACAAAAGGGAGTTCACTGAAATGCCTGGTTTGCCCCCAAACTACTAACCTTTGAAAGACAGCAGCAAGGCTTTCAAGGGAAGAAGTTGCTTAACTTGTCTTGTTTGTGACCTAAGGCTAGTTTGTGTTAAAGGGGTCATTCAACAGGAGCAGCATCCTGTTCCACGCAGCCTTCCTGTCCTGTGAGTGGAGCAGATGCTTGAGCACTGGCTCGCTACAATTGCAGCTATGATAGGCTATAAACACCAGTTTATTCTGTTTTATTTTATTTTTTAATAAATGCGTTTTGAATGACGTGACAGGGTGCTGCTTTAGCATTGTGTAATGAGATTATTTGGTTCCAGCTAGCAGGAACTAGGTATCCATTATACAGTGGCACAACTTAGTGGATGCCCTGCTAACACCTACACAAACTGTTTTTCCATTCTGCAATGTTTGCTTGTATTAATGGATGGGGTTTTGCATTTATTATTTTTTAAATACCTTTCTTTTGGAGTGCTGAAAAATCTGAGGAGAAATTAAGTTGTTGCTGAAAATCCAAACAGGCTGCCATCCTTTTTTTTCTTTTCTGGGCTAAAGTCCAATTTTGCACAGCAGTTGCAAAGAAAAAGCAAATGCAACACTAGATTCAGTGAGAAATATTGTAACAGTATGTAATCTCTGTCAAGATAAAATTGCTTTGTGATTTACATTACAATAAATCCTGACCTTTAAGTGCTGCAGGCTAAGCTAATCTGCGAAGTACTTTATTCTATCACAGAATCAGTGTGTGAAGCTAAAGCAAAGTGACTGCGTTCATCCCACTGTGGTGCTGCTGAAGAGCAAGTAGGAAGGCAGATTACAGTGCACCGTTCCATGTGCATCGCAACATATATCACAACTAGGTATTTCAAGATCTAGTGTGGATTAATAGAGTTACGTGCTACTGCTGTACGAAGTAGAAATCAATCTTTTAATAAATGTAGATCACATTATATTTAAATTGACATAAATCAGGACATTTAGTATTAAACTTAGAAATCTGGGCTGACTTTCTAACATTAATTTGCTAATAGCTCATTCCCCCTCTCTCATTTATCTTAACACCTTTATTTTTAAGGACAACAACTTGTTTGTCAGCATGGATAATTCAGCCTTAATGTAAGTTTTTTTGTCTTTGTCTTACAAAGGCTCAGTGTTTTTTCGGTAGTTTGTGTCACCTGTGGCACTTAGGTTAGTCTTCTCTTGTTCTTTGGGGGTTGGAGTAGATGACCTTTGAAGGTCCCCTTCAACCCAAACTATTCTATGATTCTTTTTTTGTGGTGGGAAAAAAAAAAGGTCCTAGAATAAATATCTCAGGGGTTCTTTACTTATGTATTTACCCAATGGTCCTTACCAGAAAACACATAATATTCACCAGATTGAGTATGTAGGTAATCAAGTTGTTATTAAACCAGGAATTCTTCACATATTATCCCATAACACAGCAGTCGAGTTTATTGTGTCATGGTCTACTTGGAGCATTTTTAGTCTATGTGTTTATATGCGCACTTAGAGGCAATCTTACTATAAAGCACTTAGGTCTACTGAGCCAATCAGAATTCTAGACTAGGAATGTATTATAAACTGTGTAATTTTGTATACAAAACATCTCATGCTGTGAAACTAACTGCTCTTAAAGCTGTATGTTACTATTAGACCACCTCACTTTGATGTCTGCTGAAACGTTGGGAAGAACCTAATATGGATAGAAAAATGTTTATTTGGGTCTTTCTCCAGTCTTTGGGTCACATCACATAGTCCTCTTTAATTTCATCATACGTAGTGTTCTGAGATCAACTAGATTGTCTGATACATGTCAATATACATCCATTGTCTTGGAGCTTTCATTTGTCTGTGTATCATTCATTGCAGGTTTTGAATGGGATATATGTATATATATTGTATGTTTGTTATGCATACCTATCATACATTCTGTTATACATACATATACACATATATTTATGCACATACATATTTATCTTTTTTGTTGGTTGTATACATATGTGTATATTTATATACATAAATATTTATATACATATATATAAATATATATGTATATATGTGTGTGTGTATATATATTCACATATAAGTAAAAAAATCCACTAGGATTACTCAAGCTTGCATCTGGATTTAATAATCTGGGACAAGACAGGAAGGAAGAAGGGAAGCTAATAGGAAACAGATGCTGAAGACAAAGATCGCACTGGTGTGCAATATAATGGAGAAGGATTAAAAGAAGTCAAATGATGGGAAAACAGGATAGAAACCACTGTCATGAGAGAAAGAGCTGCAAAAGCTGAATATTCTAAACTATAACAAAATAGAAGTTGATTGGCGATATAAGGTTTCCAGTTTTAACCAAATGAATGTGAAGTGTCTTCTAAATATTTTATTCTTATTTTACAGCCAAATGTTTTTAAGTTATGGCAGAATCTCTTTATGTCTCTGGGGATCTAGAGGGAAAGAAGGGAGGTATTAGGGGAATTTCATTTATCTAAAGTTTTTAACATTTTGATTGAAAGTCACCTGGTTGTCTCTAAATACAGAAGTTATAAACCTTTAAATCATGGACTTGCTGTGTGGATCTGTCTGAAAAACACGTTAGTCCATTTGCTTTCCTCACTGCTGAATGTGTGGGGTTGTCTGTTGTATTTAGTTATGGATGACTGTGTAAATCCAAACAGAATATATCCAAGGAAACCTTTGACCTGTCCCTAATGTCCTGGGTAGTCCATGGTAATGGCACAGACATAATCCCCATATGGATCCAAAATGCAATGTGGAACAAAGCTCTGTGCTGATAGGTGGAATCACTGTATATATAATAAATACTATGGCTGCCATAGTGGACAGAGTGCCAAACAGAGTTCATTGAGGATTTTATGATATTTTTCTTTTTTCCTTGAGACAAATTTAGAAGCTGTTTAAACCAGTGTTTTTGCAACAAAACCATTTTCTGGAAATGGTTTCTTTCAGTTACATTTTGGTTAAGAAATACTTTTGACAGAAAGTTTTGAAATTGCTAGACTGAATCAGCTTGAGATTTTTTTAAATTAAAAAATCTGATTTCACCAATTCAAACAACTTCTTTGGAAAATTAAGGTAGTTATCTTAAGTAACTATTGGCTTAAAAGCAGCCAATATTAAAATGGAAGTCTAGGAAGCTTTGAAAAAGGGAGAATTGGAAAATATCTCAGATTTCAGCTGTTGGTTTGTTTTCTTTGTTCCTTTGCTCTTGTCTTTAAGGGTTTTCATTGATATTTCACAGGTTTGACAGCCAGGTCATTAGGGGTATGTTTACCTCCATCAGCTGTCCCTGATAACACCCATTTCTGAGGCAGCAGCAAATATGCCCAGGTTACATTTGTACTGGTGGACATGTGTCGTGGTTCAAGCCCAGCCGGCAACTTGGAACCACGCAGCCGCTCGCTCACTACCCCTCTCT
>NW_009931813.1:36534-45291 GCF_000696875.1 Nestor notabilis | reverse complement strand
GGCCTAGTTGGGGTCGGTTGTCCTGCCTCTGCTTCCTCCTGGCTTCCCCTCCTCTCTGGCAGAGCATGAGACTGAGAAAGTCCTTGGTCAGAGTAAACATTACTTAGCAACAACTGAAAACATCGGTGCTATCAGAGTTGTTCCCAGGCTGAAAGTCAAAACCACAGCACTGCACCAGCTACTAAGAAGGAGAAAAAAATGACTGCTGTAGCTGAACCCAGGACAACATGTCAGAGTGACATGCATCACTAATATACGTCATAGGAATGTTGTTCATTTCAAACAGTTCATATATGCTGTTCTGGATGCTTGGAGACGTTTTCTTGGGTGCTAGCTTGCCTGAGGGACTTCCATAAGAAAGAGGAAAAAGGTAAGGGGTCTTGTGATGAGAAGCTGTACTTAGTTGGTTTATTCATAGAATCACAGACTGGTTTGGGTTGGAGGCGACCTTAAAGCTCATTCAGTTCCAACCGTCTGCCACGGGCAGAGACACCTTCCACTAGACCAGGCTGCTCCAAGTCCCGTCCAACCTTGAACACTGCCAGGGGTTGGGCAGCCACAGCTTCTCTGGGCAGCCTGTGCCAGGGCCTCACCACCCTCATAGGGAAGAACTTCTGCCTAAGAGCTCATCTCAGTCTCCCCTCGGTCAGGTTAAAGCCATTCCCCCTTGTCCTGTCCCTACAGACCCTTGTCCAAAGCCTCTCTCCAGCTTTCCTGTAGCCCCTTTAGGCACTGGAGTTGCTCTAAGGTCTCCCCTTAAGGAGCTTTCTCTTCCCCAGGCTGAACCAGCCCAGCTCTCTCAGCCTGTCTCCAGAGCAAAGGTGCTGCTATTCCCTCCCTTTCCCTGTTATTCTGTGCCTATTCATTAAACTCCCATGGTCAGTAGCTGTGCATTCAGTGAAGCCCACCCGTACCCCTCCCTCCTAGTTTGGTAGCTAGTTTCCAAGAAAATTATTTAACAGCCTTCTCTTAACCTTGGTCTTCCAAACAAAATGTTTATCATCATCTGAAATGGCCCTGCAAAACAGTTTTCTCAAAATAATATATATCGAACTCTCTCTGGACAAGTGGTTGTGCCTGTCCACTTACATGATGGTTTTACAACAGCTTGTCCTGAGATGTTCTTTGTGCTTCCATTCAATATGGCCTTAAATATTTTATCAGGACTTAAAATACAGGACTCTATCCATTTACTAAAAGTTCTTTCCCACCCTCTTTCCATTAATTTTCACTCTCTTTTGCACAGCAGCTGCATCTTTTGCAAGTTTCTGGATTTTTATTCTTTTAAACTTATTTTCAAGCAAACAAAAGCCTGAATGTCAAACACTAAGTGTTTCCCCTCTTTATTTAAGGTTCCTCAGTCACCTCCAAGTGGTAGCTAATGCCAGCAGACAGCTGGCCTCCTAAATTACACCATTAGCTTCCTGCCAGTTCATGTGGGTGTCGTTCCTGGGCGCAAACCCCCAAACTGAGTCATTTCTCACAATAACAAAGAAGCGGCTTTGTGGGACAGAGGAACCTTAAGTCCCCCTGTGAAGGGAGCAGCTGTGTATTTCTGTTAACCTCAGCGATCTGCTTGCAAAGGTTCAGAGAGCTATCACTGGAAGGAAAAGGTCTAGACTTTTTGTCTTTTTTCTGTTTAATTCTCCCCAAGATGAAAAGAGGTGTTTACTTTTCCAGCGAACAAAGGCTTGTCCACATAGCCATAAGCTTCCTCCCGTTCATTGGCGGTTTGGGAGGGGCGAACACAGAGTGCTGTGTTGTTTGCTGGCCCATGTCTCTCCCCATGAGTGGTTTGGTGGAGCTCCATTCCTTGGCCAGGACTGAATATCTAAGTGGACGTGTGATTTTCACCCACTGGGCCAGGCTGGGCAGCATCTGTTGCAGGCAGCGTGGCATTGGCTTGCAAAATGGGTTTTGAGTGCTCTATGAGCAGAGGGGAGCAGCCTCCTGTCGGGGAGAAAACAAAGTCGAAATTAAATCCCCTGCACGTCAGATAAGGGTATGATCAGTAAGGAAGTGCAAACCTCTCTCTCCTGCTATTTACTGTTATGCTGGTGCCCCTGCAGCCCCATTAATGATGGCTAAATGCTTTCTGAAACACTAAATTTTCTACCTAGCCATGACTGCTTTTAATGGTGTTGAAGGTCTATGTCATTCCTGATAATTGGACGTTCCCATGCTCCCTGTGAAGGTATCCCCTTGCTGGCATGCAGTACTCCTTCCTCTCTTCTTACCTTCACAGGCTCAGTCCCTGGGTCTCCACCCTCTTGAATGGTCATCCCCATCTGCAGCAGAACCACAACCCCACCATGACATTTTGGACAAATGATTTTTAGGTTTCTGATCTGACTTGCCACAGGTAAAAATCTTTTAACATTTTCAATTATTTTTTTGTCTGTGCATCCCTTTCTCCTCTTTTTTTTTGAGAGTCTGTGATTTCACCCTGTTTCTTGACCACTTTTACAACTGATCCTGCCAATAATGCTGATGTGGAAGTAGCAACTGCAGTTGTTTCCTTCCTCCTGTAATAGCCGGGACTGGTGGTGCTCCTGGAGCAGAATCATAGAATCACAGCCTGGTTTGGATTGGAAGGGACCTTAAAGCTCATTCAGTTCCAACCCCCTGCCACAGGCAGGGACACCTTCCCCCATAACAGGATGCCTAGCAGGTTTCTCAAAGCCCCTGGGACCAACCTGGCCTTGAACACTGCCAGGGATGGGCCAGCCACAGCTTCTCTGGGCAACCTGTGCCAGGGCCTCACCACCCTCACAGGGAGAACTTCTGCCTAAGAGCTCATCTCAATCTCCCCTCTGTCAGGTTAAAGCCATTCCCCCTTGTCCTGTCCCTACAGACCCTTGTCCGAAGCCTCTCTCCAGCTTTCTTGTAGCCCCTTTAGGCACTGGGAGCTGCTCTAAGGTCTCCCCTTAAGGAGCCTTCTCTTCCCCAGGCTGAACCAGCCCAACTCTCTCAGCCTGGCTCCAGAGCAGAGCTGCTCCAGCCCTCACAGCATCTCCGTGGCCTCCTCTGCACTCTCTCCAACAGCTCCATGTCCCTCTTGTGTTGTTGCCCCAGAGCTGGAGGCAGGACTGCAGGGGGGATCTCCCCAGAGCACAGCAGAGGAGAAGCAGTATCAAGCCAGTGCACGCTGTACTCTCACTGGCCCATAGCATGGTGGTGAAATGAATAATAGTAGGCACTGGAAGAGTTGTACCCATGTGCGTTGCTGTCCCCACTGGGCACACTTGGCTCCTTCCTCTTCTCCTGCTCCTGCAGGGACTAGCAGCAGATGCTCCCACATTATCTGGTCCTCTAGGAGTCTCAGAAAATTCTTCCCCCTGTCCCTTTCCTGTGTCTTAAAATTATCTGAGATCTGGCATAAATTCAGACTGTTCCCACTTTTTTCTTTTTTTTTAAATTTTATTTCTTTTTTTTTCTTTTTTTTTTTTTTTTATGGGGGACACACACACAGAGGAGGAAAGTGCTGCAGCAGAAATAGATCTGAGGTCATAGAAAGAGTCCACTGCTGGAAAAAATTAATCCAGTTGTGTTTTAAGCCTCTATGAATCCATTTCTATGGGCCTCTATTTGATATCTGGGGATTAAGATAGACATACCAACAGTTTGAACTATTGTATGGAAGGGAAACAAAAAACAAAACCCAAACCGTCCCTGTGCACACTCAGGAAATAAATGATTGAGGTCTATTCATTTTGGAAATAGAGTTGGATAGATTGAACATACCTTGAAATGAACAAACATACACAATGGCAATTTAGATGTAATTGTATCTCCTTTTTTATTTAGATTTATACAATATTAACTGTACAAAGACCAATAATGTCAAGAACTGTGGAAAAATATCTTTCATTAGGAAAAGAATACTGGAAATTTGTTCTGTCCCTGAGCTCAGTCAACATGCTGGCAGCTCAGTATAAAGCAAAGCAAATACTCAGGTTGTGAAAAGTTGTTTTCTCTCTGCAACTTCCTGAATGTTACCCTAACTGGATTTTCAGATTGGTGTCTGTGGTCTGCAGCTATGCACAGCAGAAGAAATTGCAGGCATCTCTTAAGCTGAAAGAGTATTTTTAGATGTTTTGTGGGCTGTGTATCAATTACTTTATAACATAGAGTTAGTAAGGAATGTATGAAATATATTTAGTGTCTTTCAAGAGTATTTTAGGAGCATTTGATTCTGACACATGGAATATAATTTACAGAGATGCAAGTTACATCATTATAAAATTATATATTGAGAAAGCACCACCACACACACACACACAAAGCCAACAAATAACCCCATAAAGAAAATCCTTTGAACCTGCCTTGAGGTATCCACCCTTGAAAAGAGTGGAAGTTTTCACTAAAGAGTCTTTGCTTTCCATTCAAAGGAAGCTTTTGGAGGATTATACAGCCTGTGATTTCTTTATAAATTATTGTTGTATCTGTGGTTATGCTAATGCCAGTTGCATTACTAGCTGACTGTTCCTTTAGCCTTAAAATACCTTTCAGACATCTTCCAGTTTCCTTGGCTTGCCCTGTCTCTTGGCTTGTGTGGAAAGAGGAGGTGGGAGAAGTGCCCTGTTTTCTCTTTCATGTTTGTTTTTTTTTTAATTACAGAAAAAAGGTAAAATGTTTTGTTATTGTGAGGTTTTATGGTTCATTTTGATTAAAAAAGAAATAATTGCTATGTGTTTCTTAATTTGAATAACAGAATGATTACACCCAGGCTCTAAGGTTTTCCTGAATGTCATTGCAGTGAATATATTGGCAGGACGGAATTAATGCCTTTCCTTCTGCTTTTGTTGGTGACTAGTGACTATGGATTGCATGGGCGAAACTATAGCTTTCTACTGGAAGAGTAAGAAAAAAAATTAAATGTCCTCCCTCCTCCCTAAGAATAGCTAAGAACATAAAACCCTTCCCCATATTATACCATATTATACCCATATTATGATATATATATTGCTGGAGTTGCCAACATGGGCAGCACAGATGAGCCCCAGCAAATTACCCAGAAGGGTATATGCCATAGTTTATAGAATAGCCACAGTTTCCTCTACGATCTCTCCTGCAGGCTCAGTCCAAACAGATTTGATGGTCTTCAGAATTAAATTCAGATACCTGATGGGCAACAGAAGCTGACCTATGGACCTTACAGGGAATTCTCTAACTCTGAACTTTCTTACATAGAGGTAAATTAGACATATTGCTTTACCACAGCCCCAAATTGTATTGAATGTGTAACCATGACTTAATTTTGAAACCAGTCTGAAAGAAATGCCAAAATGTTTGTTTTTCTCCTTTTAAACAATTATGAAGTGCTGTGAGCATGGAAAGGCTGTACATCAGGAAGCAGGGAGGATACATCCTTCTTTGTCCACCACCTTTTTGTGTGACTTTCGCCAGGAGGACCTGGTGATCTGCCCAGAAGGATTCCATAAGGAGAGGGAATTTGACAAGGACATGTAGTGACAAGGGGGAATGTCTTTAAACTGACGGAGGAGAGATAGAGATGGGATGTTAGGAAGAAGGTGCGATGCTGGCACTCTGTCCCTGCCCATGGCAGGGTGTTGGATGAACTTTAAGGGTCCCTTTCAACCCAAACCACTCTGTGATTCTATGATCTCTTGGCTTCCTGAGATTCAGCCATCCTTCACAGAAGGGAGGTGTAGTGGGAAGGCTCGCTGGTGATGGAAGGGATCATTTCCGCCTACACAAACCATGCCCCAAATTTATACCTGTTCTTTCAAATTTAGTGTCTGAGTGTACAGGTGCCTGAGACAGATTGCAGAGACAATCCCCCTTTCAACCTACTTATGCAAACTCTGGGCAGATATGCACTTTGCAGTCACCATTCAGAGAATGAAGCTCTGGTAAGAAAGAACCTCTCTTGGCTGAAAATTTTCCACCCAGATCTCAGGAGATGTCTAGTAGTGACTGCTTCTGGTTGGAAACAACTATTCTTAGATGCTTTTAAAATTTCTACTTTCAAAATGAGCCATAGTGTTTCAGATGTTTAAAGAAAAAGAAGAGAGCTCTTAAAAAGGTAGTTACTCTGTCAAACCTCACTGACTTTCCAGATTGTTATTCTTCTACCCAGTGCAACTGACTCATCCCTTCTGATGACCACTGAAGAAGCTGAAAATACCTACTACAAAGTGACTTCATTATCCTGAAGGGTTGTGCTTCCCTTATGAAGACAATGTCTGAGCTATAAGCAGTTAGGTCTGCCCTGTACAAAGCTTTGTCAGCCTCTTGTGCTACTGTCAAGCAATCTCAGCACAGTCCCATCTTGTGGGATGAACCTACAGTGACTTCTAGACTACTAGGAACTGTCATGGGATTAAGCTTCATAAAAGCTGAGTCCAAAACCAAGCTGAAAAAGGTGTTGTGAGAATATATTTAATGCAGCAAAGGGCTCAGACACCCTGACAAAATCATACTGTAGAGGCCACATACAAATCACAGTAAGCCATTTGGTCTTATCTCTGTCCTCTTTCTCTATTAAAAAATACTAATATTCCCTTTTTACATATTACAGAATGAGATTTCCTCTTATTAATATAATGAAGATTCACAGCATTTCTCACTGACTCCTGTACAGTGCCACTCTTCAATGAAAATCGTGGAATTTGATGAGATTTTTACACGGTCTCTGCAGACTATGGCAAACAAAAGCCAAAGGCTTTGATTTTGTTACTTTTAATTTTTATTTAATGACAAGAAATTCACATGACTCATTTTCAAGTGGAACTAACAACGCGTTAAACTCTGAAGCTCACTGCTCGCAATTTTGATGTACAGCGATATTACTGTGTACTTTGTTTGGCAGTGGCCTAGAAGGAATTGCTAAAGGATCAACAGCAAGGGAATAAAACCACAGAGCAAATACTGGAGATTCCTACTTACTGTTACCCCACGTGTCATGCTGCTTCAGTTGATGCCATGCAGCAGACATGGCAGAAATACACACCAGCATCAGCCCAACCAGTGCAATCAAAGAAGAGTGTTGGGCATTGAATAAAGAGGGCATAAAGCCCAGTATTACACATAAGCACTTTCTTGAGTCTGTGTCAGTCCAGCAAGACATTGGCCTGGCTTCTGGGACAGTAAAACATGCACGATCATGGTTCTTGAATAACTTGAGTTTTCACATTTTGTCTTCACACTTCTTGAGGGTGGTCCAGAGCGAAGACAAAATGAGAAGTGAGTAGCCTGGCCTGCAGAACTAAAGTAGGCAAGATATGTGCAGCTGCAAGGATGAGAACATTAGCCCAGGTTATTGAAAGCTTGCAGATGAGACAAATGTATATGCATCGGTCCTATAACCTTCCCTTTACCATGGGACACTTTGAAACAGGTTTATTTACCTACATTTGGAGCTTTCCAGTTATCTACCTCTTACAGAATATCATACCAGTAACAGTAATAGGGGAAGCTGTCTCAAAACCAGTTTGATACATTCTGGGTTGCTTCCTCAGAAAAGCTGTTGCTGCTTCTTAATATTTCTGCTGCATTCCCATCTAAACAAAACATTTCTAGTTGTGGCATCAGTTGTTCATGTTTACAGCAGAAATCTGAGGGTCTATACGAGGCCATCAGCAAAGAAACTTGGACCACGCTATCCTCTTCTTTCTGCCATCCTATTTTTTAGGACTTAACTGAATGTCAGAAGAGGTTCAGGAAAGAGTCTCTATCAACATGCCTGGCCTTGCTTCAGGGTAAGAACATGTGTCTTTTAAGGAGAAAATGAAAATAAAAATAAAAATAGAAATGCAGGAACTTAGAGGAATTGTTCCTTTCTGAGTAATTTGATGAACTTAATTTTTGTTAGTGGAAATCTGGTGAACTTGTAAAAAATCATGTTTTAGAAGATGACCCAGTCTACTCGGAAAGTTGTTTTATTGCTATTATGGCTATGTGTTTGTGTTCGCTTCTGTGTTTTCCAGCCGTACTGTAGAGTTATCCTCTTTCTACCTCTGGTTTACGTCATGTAGCAGTGTTGATGGAAATGTGCAGACTTTGGTAGGCTTTAAAATCCATCTTCACAAGAAGCATTTCCAGACACAAAAAGTTTAACACAAAGGCAGATTTGAGACTTGGAGCAAGCAGGAGATAGAAGGAGATTTGTCATGCATGGAGTATGATGTTTATTTAGCTGTTTAGTGTCATGGTTGAATTCATTGATCTCTAGTTAGATACATCACGGATAAAATGACAAGTAGTATACAACAATGCTGAAAAAGATAAGTATCATTTATTATCTCCACGAAGATCTATGTGAGAGCTAGTTTCACAAATATTCACTTACAGGATGCTAGATATGATCCTTGTCATAAAGGAATTAGTTTAGGCATGACAACATTTTATACTGGGACAGAACGAGTAGAGCTGTCTGGTCAGTGCTTTCTTGGAGATGCATACAAAGACAAGATATACTCCATATGACACATTAGGTATGCTGAATTAAAATACTATGACAACCTTAAATGTATTGAAATGTTGAGAAAGCAGCACCTATTCCCCTTTGGTTGTTATTCTGGTCTTTAAGATATAACTATCAGCAGCTTAAGTAAAACAGCATATCTGAGGCATGCGATAGATTTATTTGTCAGTACGTAAACACAGCGTTCAAATTTTTTCCGAAGCTTGGGTTTCTGAGCAGCAGCAACACCAACAGAGACCTCGAGGCGAGGAGCTGTGTCCCAGTGTCGTGACCAGCTGGATGGCACGGTCCTGCCTCCAGCAGCATTC
>NW_009931813.1:2238-36508 GCF_000696875.1 Nestor notabilis | reverse complement strand
AGCCATGGCTGCCGTGCCCCTGCTCGCTGTGCTGCCCCAGGGAGAGACCTCTGGGGCACAGGACAGCCCACAGCTGGGGACGTGAGCTCAGCTCCCTCTCTGGACAGCGTGCCCGGCCAGCACAGCTGCTCTGCTCCACCCTCCGGTGGTGGAGAACTGCTGCTGTGCTGGCACCACTGTGCTCTGCACCACTGGCCCGCCACTCTCATGGCTGTAGAGCTTAAGGCAGGCAATTAGATTTAGCAAGTAAATAGGGGAAGCATAGATCAGAGAATTGTTTGGGTTGGAAGGGACCTTAAAGCTCATCCGGTTCCAACCCACTGCCACAGGCAGCGACACCTTCCACCAGACCAGATTGCTCCAAGCTCCGTCCAACGTGAACACTGCCAGGGATGGGGCAGCCACAGCTTCTCTGGGCACCCTGTGCCAGGGCCTCACCACCCTCACAGGGAAGAACTTCTGCCTAAGAGCTCATCTCAATCTCCCCTCGGTCAGGTTAAAACCATTCCCCCTTGTCCTGTCCCTACAGGCCCTTGCCCAAAGCCCCTCTCCAGCTTTCCTGTAGCCCCTTTAGGCTCTGGAGCTGCTCTAAGGTCTCCCCTTAAGGAGCTTTCTCTTCCCCAGGCTGAACCAGCCCAGCTCTCTCAGCCTGGCTCCAGAGCAGAGCTGCTCCAGCCCTCGCAGCATCTCCGTGGCCTCCTCTGGACTTGCTCCAACAGCTCCACATCCCTCTTATGTTGTTGCCCCAGAGCTGGAGGCAGGACTGCAGGGGGGGTCTCACGGGAGTGTAGTAAAGGGAAAGTGTTTCCCTGTCTCCAAACAGTCCCAATATTAAGAGTCCTGGGACTTGCCTTCCCTGATGCATTGGTCAGCTCAGTGTTTGTAGCACGTCCCTTGCAGGACTGCCCTCATTGCCTGATGTATCCAGATTAATGCCAGCTGAGCCAGGTTCACTTCAGGTCTGGACCAAATATTGCATCAGCTGATCACATAATAGACAGCTCCTTGACTCCTCGTTTGGAAATTATAGGATGGGTGGCACTTTCCTAGCTGGAAAAGGTACAAACAAGCAGATGTGTTTCACGTTCCTTATCACATACCGCATGCACGCCCATGGCCTCTGCTTGAGTGACTTTTGAAGCACACACAGGACCAGGAGTAGAAAAAGGCTAAGTTACTCCTTCCTTGTTTGAAAGATGGAAAAAAATACAGCTCCACCAGTGCCAAAGCCCCCTGGACTTGCTGAGGATATATGGGGAAAGCAGTAATGGCTCTTCTCTGTGGGTGCTACCAGAAAGGAGTGCAATAAAAAAGGGTTGCATTGTTCTGACATGACTTGGTTTGGAAGTGCTTCATCTGGTAAAAACATTACATAAAGTAAGACAGCAGTTACTAACAGCAGAGCTGTCACAAAGCTTCAGAACCTACTCCATGAAAATAAAAAGTGCACGTGACACAGCTTTACACAGATAAGGCAGAGAGAATGTAAAAACACAGAGGAATTTGTAGATAGTCTAGTATTGATGAGCCAATTTCCCATTTTTAGAGAGCTCACTGGTATCTACTGATTAGAACATAACACTGGAGAGAAAAAAGGAATAAGTGAGACAGGCAGACAGAAGAGGAAAAAAATACAATTTGTCAGACTACTAGGTACGCAATTAAGAGCTCTGATACTGAAGGAATGATGGACATACAAGAGGTTACCAAAAGTCTAATTTCATAAAAATTGGAAGGTTTTAGGTGGGGAATAACAAAAGACAATCTTCACATGTTGGGGGGAAAAAGAATAAAAATCAAGAAATTCAGTGCATTTCATTGCTTTCCAAGGGTTTGAAGCACGAGGAGAAAGAGAAGAGCTAGTAAGTACTGAAGAATTGTAGCCTGACTGAATGGGCTCTACTAGCTTAGGAACTTTTACTAAGTTCAATTGTATATGAACCAAATGTCTGGTCGAAAACATACCATGGAAGTTTTGGGGGATTTTTTTTGAGCAATGGAAGATTAAAAAGCAGGCATTATTTATTAAAGAATAAGGTGAATGAGTTGGCTTCATGCTTGTATATCCATTGCAAGGGTAGGAGTACATCCAGTTGAAGGAGAGGTTAAAGATGTCCAGGGGAACAGAGGATATTTCATCATCTGGTGAATCATGACCATAATTTCCTTACACCTATGTTATGATTGAAAAAGGAGCACCTCCCACTACCTACTGAGGAACATTTTTGAAGAAACGGATGCCAGATATTCTCCAGTGAATTATGGCTTGTGACTTTGGGTCCTAGAAAGCCTACCCCATTTATGTGGTTAGAAAGTGGTGATGTAGAGCTTTAGGCTGCCTAAGGGCTATTTGCTGCCTCCTGCCCATCCAATTCATGCACTTAGCTGCCAGGCTGGTTTTTCTGAATTATTTCCAACATCCCCTTCTACATGGCTGGGAAAGGTGGGTAACACAAACATGGTGATGGGAGGGCTCTTCCTGCAGTTGAGCATGACACAGAGTGGTCATGAATTACACAGGCTCTTGTAGGTGTTTTCTGTGGCTGACTCAGGGTGCATCTAATTTGGTGGTGCCCAAAAGTGCCTGTGCCACAGTGCTGACCCTGGAAGCAGCATGCTTGCATTTAATTAGGGAACCTTCTGTGGAATCAATCCATCATTAGGATAATACACTGGTTTACCACATTTCCAGAATTCATGAATGACAGTCTCCACCTCTGTCACTCCCAAATCTCATACCTTCTTCTTCACCTCAACCCTAAATCATGCCCCACCACATGCTGGTCATCACCAACACCCCATCTCCTCCCCATCGTGTGTCCACTCCTCTCCCACCTCTGTGTCCTCCTTCCCACTCCTCCCCACTCACCTGCCCTGATGGATTACCATCCTCCACCTCCATGTCCTCTGCTCTCTGCTAACATTCCACTTTCCTTCTTGGACAACCACGTTTATTTCTTTTGCACAAAGCGGGAAGGAAAGACTTACAAGTTGTTCTTGGTTCCCTTTTTCTTCTCTTTTTCCGGTCCCAGGTAAACAAGGCAGATGATCTGATGTTTTCTATATTGCATGGGGTTTGTTAGGGAAGAGATAGAAAAGTCACGAGGATGGTCGTTCCTGCACATGTAAGGAACAAACCAAATAGGTGCTAGTTTTAGCCCTTCAAGTATTTCTACCCTACTTGCCAGGAAAAGCTGAATTCTCCCCATTTATGGCTATAACACAGGTTATTTCCTGACATCAACAGGTTTCTCTGGTTTTACCCTTTTTTAGACTTCTATTATTGACATCTACCACCTAAACGTAATTGAATGTGCAACATTATGGGTTTATCTCTTGTTTTTGTTGCATTCTTTAAAACATTTTTAATTACAAGAATGTAATTTTGTATCTCTTCTAATGGAGATCCTAGAAACAGAAACCATTATTTTAAAGGTTTTTTTTCCTACTGAGAAATAATGAAATGGACATGATGGCAGGTGTCTGACCATCCCATCCTTCTGAGACCAGCTGCACTTTTTTCATGCCTTCAGTGTTCATAAAACCTGCATGAAACAGAAGTGCACAATATTAAGAAAATGTATCAGGGATATGGTGATAATGCTGCATCCTGCCCTGTGGTCAGTGTCTTTCATGGTACGCAGGCCTCGTTGAAGGCTCTCGATGGTGACTCAGAACATATTTGCTAAATACCTGTCTCTACAACAGATTTCCCGTTTGTCTTTAGGCCAGTCACTAAGGGTACTGTTATTGAATGTGAAAGGATTCAAAATCACTTCAATTATTTAAAAAAACTTAATCACTTGTCTCTCTCTGTGATTCATTTCCATGTTTTCTCCTATCTTTTACCTTGTGCATTTAAGGCTTGTCATGACAGGTGCTGTCTCTTACTATATGTTTGTAGAATATGAAGGATAATGGGAAATTGCCTGGGTGGAACTCATGACATATTGCTAAACTAGAAATAACGAATGAGTTTTAGTAATTATAGTAGATGGCAGAGCGCACCCAATTTCCATGTATTGTCTGAAGAACTATATTTGTTGTTGAAAGCATACATCAATTTCTAAGCTGCTTTTCTGATATTTCACTTTCCAACTCTATTCAGGTTGGAAACTTCTTTTAGTATTTACTTTTGCCCATTTATTGAGCTCAGGTGTGTATTTTCACTCTTTATTCTCTACATCAAGACTGTATTTATTCTGTCTGTCTTTCATTCTCACTGTAATAATGCATAAAGTCCTTTGCAAAGTTCAGCTTTACAGCAGTGAAGGCTTCCATCAGCAGAGGTATAACCAGCAGGCTAGGGATGTGATTGTTCCACTCCACTTGGCACTTCTCAGGTCATACCATGGAAAACTACCTTGGTCCCTTTGGTTCCATCAAAGGAAAGATAAAGGCCACCAGACTCAGAGGAAGACTACCAGGATGATGAATGTGTTGGAGAACTCGATGTATGGAGGCAGGTTGAGATTGCTAAGCCTGGAGAGAAGGCAGTTTAGGAATTTCTAATCAGTCTTCCATTTCCTCAAAGGTGGTAATGAAGAATAAGTTAACCTCACTTCACAAGGATGCATGGTGCCAAGACATGAGGCAACAGACACAAGTTGCTTGAGATAAAATTCTGCCTGGATATTAAACATACTCTTCACAATGAGAATGCTCAAACATTGGATATTTTACCGAGCAAAGTACTGGGATCACAGTTGATAGATATATTGAAGACTTCACCTGGTGTGGCCCTGGGTAACCTAATCCAAGGCCCTGCTTTCAGTGAAAGATTGGATCTATGAACTATGGAGATTTTTTTCGATCTGGAGTTTTCTGTAGTTCTGTGATTCTATATTTCTTTTATTTTTCTCACTATAAAATTCATCCATACCTTGACTTCATGCCTAAATAGAGCTATGATTTTTTTCATTATACTGGCAGTACAGGCATATTTCAATATGATGCACTTCCCTATTTAAACTACTGAATTAATCCTTTTTTTTTCTAGAAAGAATTAATGTGATAGCACCTCTGTTTTTCTTGAGGAAGGTTTAAACCTAAACCAGTATGCTGTGCTGATTTTTTTGTATTAGCAAGTTGGTTATCTCTCTGCTTTGCACAAAGATGTGCTCTCCAGTCATCCATGTTGCACCTATGTCATCTGTGTTCCAGTCTCTGCCTGAGGATGAATGGTCTTCTGGTGGGATACACAGAATGGCACTTGCTGTATCCAGGATGGATATAATTTCCAGCAGACATGGTTCGACACTCCAAAGCCACCTTGGTAGTCTCCTTTTTTTCTCCTCCACTGTTTGTCTTCATTTCTCCATGTAAGTAGGATACGTGTTAGAAGGTGAGGTATGACAGGAAAGCTCTTGGTCCATGATATGTCAATATGCAGTGTTGATGTCAATTGCAGTACTGATGCAAGCTCTTTCTCCTTGGCTGCCAGCTCTTTCCCCTGAAGAAAGAAGCATATGAGCAAGCTGTTCTGTGCCCCTTTACCTTTGAGGAGCAATCTAAGAAAGTCTAGCCTGCATATGCATACGAATGAGGGGAAAATATTTGTATCAGCAGCATACTCCTCATGACTGTAGGAGAAGATGAAGTTGTAATCAAAGAAAGGTTTTCTACAACATTAAGACAGTAGATGCTAGGGAGACACATTATGTATTTTTTATATATATTATTGCCCTGACGTGTTAGGCAAAGAAAATACTGACGAGGGTTTATGCATAAGAAAGCTTTGAAGCAGTGGTTGGGAATATCACTCTGTTTCATGTCAGGTAACGCCACAGCAGTGTGAAAATATGTCAAGGTGGAATGCCATACCCTTGGGTTGCCTCATGCATTTCTGACATGAAATCCATTATACCAGTCTGAAAAACGGACACTTCCTTAAAGCCTTTTGAAGTGCCCAGTTTGTCCTAATACATGCATATTTCAGGTATTTAGGTTATAGGCACACCAGCATCATCACCCATGACTAATACATTCTTTATACTGAGAAAAGCTTTCCTAAGTACAGGCCTGGATAGTAAAGTGTTCCTGGACTGAAGACATTTGAAAGACATTTTAATTCAGTGGCACCATGCAGAGGGCATTAATCTTTCTTGTGATTTCCTCTATTGTAACGGAGAAAAAGATTTTTAATGTGCAAACCTCGTTAAATCAATCATCCTTGGGAATTTAGATGCACAGTGTGATAAAGGCAACAACTTCCAATACCTAGAGGCAATTTTTTCCATATGGTTTGGATGTTGGGATTTAGGAAAAATGAGCATTTTAATGGATTTTGGTCCTATTTAAAAAAAATAAACTTTTAATTTAAAGATATCCTTAATTTAAAGACAGATAATATAAATAAAATTTACAGTTATTAAAATGGAATTTCAACCTGCATTGTGCAAACTTGTTGGTGCTTTTTGGTGCATCAGGATGGGTTTGGAGAGAATGGTCTAAATTATCTACTGTCTAGTGTTGCAGTAATATGATATAAACCTGAGGCAAATATTGAAAGAAAACACTGTTTTTTAGACATTCTTGAATTTATTGAAAATTAGAGCAAGTCTTTCAGATATTGTGTTTCTTCTGTTCCTGAGATTTAGCAAAAAATCTTTATTCAATAACAAATTTATACCATCTAAACTGTTTGCAACCCTGGGATTGGGTTTTTTATTTAGAGAAAGTAGAAGTGTAATACTATTTGAAAAAGTCAATGATTATGTCATTTTGCATCACAAAGAGATGGCTGACTATGACTAATCCTCAGGCATTTGTCAAGCCTAGGCTTCCCATGGGAGAAGATTTTTACTAAGCGCCATAGCCTTTAGAGCAAACTAGGACATTTGATGTATTTCCACATGGATAACAGCATTACATGACATCTAAGTAAACTTACATTATCTATTAATTGACAGGTTAGATCTGCCTGGCTCAAGGGGAACAGACAACTGTGTGAAGGCTGAGGTAAGGTTAGAGGACAAAATGTCAATTGTCACTGGCTTATATCTCATGAGACAACTAGCAGTCCAAGTTTGTAACCTGGATTTAGGCTTATGGCATGATCCTTTTCCATTTTGTCCTCGAGAAACATATTTTCAGCAAACAGGAAAGACCACACACACTCAAACAATATTTTTTTTTCTTTAATTGTATGGCTAAGATGGCATAATTTCAGAAAATTTTAAGAGATGCTTAGTGTATTTGCATAATCAGGTTGCTTTAGACTATTCTGCAGCTCTGAACAATTATCCACTCCACTATATAGGGGAGAAGAGGCTTAGGAGGCTTTGTGTTTCTCTGATGTCTGTTTCTCTTCCTGAAACAAAGCACCTCACTTAGAATTCATGAAAAGAAAAAAAGAAGGGGGGAAAGTAAGACTAATAGATTGTTTGCATGCAATTTAAAATACCACCGTTGAGTTTGGTGAATTACTGAGTAGGGTTTTTTTTGAGAAAACTTGACCATTTTAGGTAATGCCTCCATATGAAGTTGAAAGATAAACTTTGTATAACCTTTATCTTCATCCCCTCCTGCATTTGTTTATCAAGGACTGTCTTAAGGGACTAACTGGTGTCACAGCACTTAATACAGTCTTACAGTCTTTATGCAGTCTTGGAGATGACAAACACAATGAATAGGATGAGAAGGCAGATAAAAAAACCCCACAGCACTGGAATTCTTTTTAAAGAAAAAAAGTTGTCCCTCCAACCTCACATAGTCTTTGGGTCTGACTAGGTTGTCTCTTTCACTTGTGATTGAAGGTGAAACCTGTCCACTTTTGTTCTCAGAGGTCCATGAGCTCACATATAATGATGTAGGAAAGAGAGGAGATTCACAAATTTGGAGCTCGAGCAATGTCTCCAGGTCATCTCCTGGCTACCTCCTGAGGTATGCAAACACCTGGCAAGGAGACCTAGCTATTTAGACTTACTGCCCTTCACACTGGACAAACAAGTGCAGCATTCATCATCATTCGCCTAGTGGAAGGAGGTGCATTGTCTGTTTGGTCAGAAAGTCTGGACACCGCTGGGATAGAGCAGCTGAATGCAGCTCTGAAAAGAAAATCTGCTGAGAAATTTGCCACAAAAAGCCTGGTGACACCAGTGTGAGCCTCTTGCCTCAACTCCAAAAGCAAAGATAATCACTGATGATGAAGCCTTCAATGAAAGCATAGAGCCTTTCTTCATGCACAGGGATGTGGAGGGTAAGACTATGAACATAGCCAGCACCTCTGAAGCAGCTGATGTGTTTACAGTTCAAATCCAAAGTCACCTTCTAGCTAACTATTTGAAGGCTCACACTTCTGTGACTACAAAAATGGTAACTGGAGCAAGCCTAAAATAGTCATTTAGTCTCTCCCAGTATCTTTAACTGTTAGATTTATTATTACTTATTAACTGAAAAACAATAGTCATGACTAATTGAATTAAACTAAGATGCGCTTACTTCCTTAAATTTATTTTACAAAACTTTTAAATAAAATCAATAACAAATCTCAATATTTTCACCAGTACTGGTGAAAATGTGTCAGGTATAAATTATGTTTTATGAATATATACCGTAGTCATTAAGGCATGGATATTAACTTATCCTAATGTTAAAAAAAATAATAAAAATGTGAGAAAGGAAGGATGCCACTATTTGAGATTGCCATGTGTCCCCAGTGATGGACGCAGATGGTCTGTGACCTCCAAAGAAGGAGCAGAGTGCAGGGAATGCTGTGGGCACACAACCCCTCCACACCTCATCTGCAGCACAGGCCAGCAGCATTGCTCAGTGAGAAAAGAGCGAGAAAAAAAGGACAGAGTCCTGTAAATGTTATTTCCCCCCAATATATGTACCCAGGAATATATTAAACTACCTCTGCTGCAATTTCCTGGCTGCTCAGTACATCAGCTGCTCTCCACACTCAAGAAGCGGGCAGAGGACAACACACACACACACATATATCCTCCCTCTTATCATAGTCCCACTCTCAGCCTAGAGATCTTTAATGTGACTTTAGAAGATAAAACACTGTCATACAGAAATAAAAGCTGTAAGAAGGGTCAGGCTGCAAATTCAGGTTTAGTAATTTGGAGATCCTTTCATTAAATTTTCCATTTTGCCAGAATTTACAGGCAACTCTAAACCTGGATTTCAGCACAGGCTAGCCTGGGGAGGCTATTACTTTAATAACTGCACTGACATGCATGTTTTTTCACCAAGTCAAACTATAATGTCTTGCAGACATGTAGGCAAACAGTGGATTTTTTAGGATCTGAGAAAGTACAAGTTGTAAACACAGTGCAGTAAAAATGCCTTCTTCTCTGTTTCCCATTGGCTATTTGTCAACTTGTTTCCTTCCCACACTCTTCCAGCAGTTGGTGTATCCCTCCTTAAGCCAGTGATCCTAAGATGCACGGGGTCTGGACATTTCACTCAGCCGCTCTTGTGCTGCAGTGCAAACAAAGAGAAATGCAGAATGCTAACTAGAAAACAAGCCTGCTATACACTGCCATACGCTACAGGATCCAAGCATTTGTTCGAGATTTATCACTCTAGGAAAAAGAATAAATCAACCCTGCTACAAGTACTATAGAGGCAACAGTTAAAGATGTTTTTTCCTAAATAGATATGCTGGTTTGGGGCACATATTTGTTTCCCTTTAAATCATAATCTTTAATCACACTAACCTTGCAGACAGCCTGTAATCACACTAACCTTTCAGACAGCCTGTATAAGCTACACAACTTACTGTAAATATTCAATATTGACTTTCTGATTTGTCCTTTTCCTGCAGTAAAAAACCCAAAACTGATGTGGAGTTTGTCCTGTCTACTGCCATGTTATCTTACTTGTTATAGAAACATGAAAGACTGTCTTGAAAACACTGAGTTACAAAGCTCAGTATTTATCTGTAAACTTCTTGGGCTGTGCTCTTGCGGGAGCAAATATCCCTCAAGTGGAGGTCCCCAGGAAAAGGTGTAGGTGAGTATGGCCTGGTCTAAGTGATAGTAAAGGAGACGTGCACATACTCTTCTTCCTTACCAGAAGTCTCATGGCTGACTTGCAGAAAGGAGTTTGGGCAGAAAAGAGTGAAAATCCAGTATTTCAGCTGCACCATGCATCATTATCTCTCTGCAGTGAAGGACAAATACTGAGGTTATGTCCAGCTAGCTATATAGTGGACATTGGCCTAGCCTGAAAAGGCTTAACTAAGCTACCACATTAAATACCATAGTGTCTCATACTTTGAAGAGATTTTAGGTAGATAGAGAAATAAAAAATCTGTCTCCCATATTACCCACTTGAGGTGGTTTGCTTTTCACAGTACTGGTGCGATTGGCCATGCCTGCCCTGTTGTGTAAGAACATTTTTGGTGGGACCCTGAAGTTACCTAAGCTCTGCCAAGATGCCAGGTCCAGCAAGGTTTACATTAATACCCATTATCTGGGCTAAGGCTTTACTCCCTAACTGAGGCAGGTTACACCTCTCAGGCATTTTGTTTCTTGCTTTCTGCTACTTCTGGAGTTAAAATTCTCCTCAACAAGTGCCTTCAAATATAGAAATTCTGAAGAACATGATGGAACTATAATGAAGATTGAGAGAAGTGAATTTGTTCAGCCTTGAGAAAAGAAGTCTCAGGGGAGACCTTATCACTATGTTCCAGTATTTAAAAAGTAGCTACAAAGAAGACAGGGACTCCTTTTTCACATGGAAAAGATGAGGGGTGATGAATACAAGTTACTCCTGTTGGACACAAAAGGGAAATTTTACACAATGAGAAAACCAGCCATTGGAATAATCTCCCCAGGGAAGTGGTGGGTCCACCCAGCCTCTAACATGGACTATGAGAGATTTAATATGTGTTGAACTAAAGTTTGCAAATGCTGGACAAAAATTCCTTCATTTTTGCTGTCTTTTGAGTCTCGGTGGTGAAGAGGGTTGGGGCAATATTGAGCTGTCAGTGAGCAGTTACCCAGGCTCGGTTTTTTTGGTTTACATATGTATCCCATGGAGTAACTTGACATGCCTGAAGAAGAGATGGAGAGACACCACACAGACACCTTCCCCCCTGCTCCATAAATTCATTTATCAGGTTAGACTTGCACTCAAAAGCAAGTACTGTATTTGTGTATCTGTACACTTCTGCTTATCAGTGTTGTAAAAGTTCACAGTCCAGCAAGGCTGGTAATGATTAAAGCAGTCTGAAGCACCGCAGACTGTTTGATAAGCTCTGACACCCAGGGCTAATGCTGTACTCCTTACTCCTTATATGCAAACCTCCCATTCTAAGTTGTATTTTCTTCAACTTAGTGGGAAACAAGCAAGGAATGTAGGTCAATGTGGAACATCAAAAGGCCACTGCTCTCCACAGGGGTGAAGAGAAAAAGAAAAAAAAACCCCAACCTCAAATCACATTTTTTTCTAGAAGCTTTCAAGAAAAACAAAAGCTGCAGCTCTATTTTACAAAACACACTTAAACAACCTAACACTGAATTATTCATGCCTGTTCTGAAACACAAGCTTTATAACCCTGAATTAATTGCCCTTGGTGGTGAGTATATCTAGTCTCATCGTAAATACTTTGCCAATTGAAATACAAACATGTTCTGCACAAAAAAAGATGTTAACACAAACAGTGTCATAAGCTTAATAATATTGTCATCTCCTTCTTTGGACCAAGTTTTACTTTTGGAGCTGCCGGTAGACTGACTGGATTTTTGCTGGTGTAGGTCAGATCAGAGTTTTTCCCACTGACCACATTTTTGGGGGGAGTTCACTGGTTCTGCCAGCTTGCAGACACAATCTACTGCTCCATCTGTCTCATCAATCTCCCTCTGCTGGGATTCTCCTGCAGGTAATAATCATTTTGCAGGATTTTAAGATGGGACATTTTCCCTTAAAGCCCTATTCCTAGCCAGGCAGCGACCCAACATCTGTGACAAGATACGTCTTCTTGGAACACACTCCTGAAACCAGTGTCAGCCTTATACATGAGGAGTCCATACCAGCATGCGTCTCGAGTGGAGCGACGTGAAAAAAACCCAAACCCAGACAACAAAGTGAAAAATAGATCGTGGCTTTTCTGAAGCAAAGGCAAACCCTTGCCTTTTGCAGTAATGGAAAACAACCTCTTTGTAATGAATCTTTTCTTTTGCCTGCATTCTTGATTGGGTACAAAATGCTTTCTCCATTGACGCTTAAAACGCAAGTGCATTTTTTGTAAATACTAACCTCTGCAATTGCAGAGGTTAGGTGATTATATTCTAAAGAAAACCCTGTTATCCAGTGCTGCCTGATAATGAAGGGAAGTTGTTCCTCACAAGAAATACAGAAAAATTGAATAAGCCCAAACAAACCACCTATGCCCTGTTTCCTTTAATTGGACTTTGGAGAGACACACGTGAAATAAAATTTAACCTCTCCACAGAAGTCAGGGTAAGTGCCATTCAGTTAATGGCCTGAATCCTCAGCTGTCTTGAGCTCCTGCTCAGCACTTTTGATAGGGGTGGTGGAAGGAGAAAGGCAACTCATTCATTTCCATGCTCTTCTGATCCCATGACTGTCACTTAAGCTTTAGGGTCCTGCTGCCATCAACAATCTGGGTAGGCAATCATTCTCTGCTTCCTTCTGAGGAGGGAAGGAAATATTGACGAGCTGGAGCCAGATGAAGACCACCAAAAGCTTTCTTTGCTGGAGAGGGACCTTCAGCTGTCCCACCAGCTCCTGTTAAAATGTTTGAAAGGCCCGCATTAAGGTTCTGCTCTGTTGCTTAACACCAGAATTTCAGTGGTGAGGGGGAAACAAGAGTCAGGGGCTGGTAGCTGTGCTTCTCCATCAAACAGGGGCGTGGAGGCATGGCTCTCCTCCTTCTTGGCTCTTCTTTCCTTGCAATCCCCTGGAGCAGCCTTCGTGGCTAAACATTTGCCCTTCTTAGCCTAAAACAACTTCAGGTCTAGTCTTGACTGTTGCTCCAGAGTTTTAGCGTTTCCCAGGGCTGAAACCCAGAGAGGGAAGGAATAGTGTGGCCCCGAGCTGATCCTGATATCTGCACACCCAGATGTGCCCTTTGCTTGCAGCACACCTTGACACCACATTGGCCCTCTCCTCCTTAAATTCCTTCTCTCTGCAGGAGCTCACATCCAAAGGGTTGTGGAGGTTCATGTCAGATTTGGGCAAGGTTAATGAAAATAAATGATGTTAGTGTGTGATGAAGCTTCAACTTACTCTTATGGGAGGCTCACACAGACTTTTTATGATCTTACCCCAACATCCACCTGGAAAAACTTTGGAAGGGGAAGAAGTTGAGGGCAGGTGAGCATCCTAATCTGTTTGTGTGATTTGGAAACTATAGCTTTAAGTCAGTTGCTAGTGATTTGCAGTCTTAGTTTGGTGATGTGCTGACTGCTTTTCTTCCCTGTGTGGGGAGGGCAAAGCACTTTCCACATGTGCTTAGCTCACTGGCAGCTCAGGTCACCTGGGGAGTGTTATGGTTATCCAAAAACATGGGGGGACACAAAGGAATGTGACACTACTGTCAGGGATGCAGAAGGCATACCATCCTTTTACTTTCCGTTTTTTTGTTTGGTTGGTTTTTTGGGGTTCTTTTTGAGCGTTGACATACCATGTCCTGTGTGGCAGGTGGCATGACACAGATGAGAAGGCAGAGTGAGAAATGGCTTTCCTCTCACTCCGAGGCATGACATATGCTGGGAGATGCTGCGAACATTATTAAGGCTCTTATTACTGTGTTACCTAATGACTGGTATATATATAAAATATTATAGTATTTTACAGAGACACCCAAATGTTCAAGAGCAGCTAATGGGTTTGGACATGCAACTGGCAGCTGATTCCCCTGTCTTTAAAAATCAGGCTGCTTCAAAATTTTTCAGAGGCGAGGCAGCTAAAATCTAGTGCCTTTGAAAAGGTAAGCTATTTTTTACCAACTAGGTATTGCAGCCCCTGCAGTTTAAAACTAAGGACTTTATTCCTCAAAAAAAGTACTAGCAATTATGTGACGGTATATTTTTCTGGTAAGGGAAACCCACGCTAGATGTGGCAGCCAGGTGGACAGAAAAACATGTAAACTCAGGGCCAGGCAATGATATAGTTAGAGGTCCAAGAGGAAGCAGAAATATAAGGTGGCATTTGCAGTGTTCGTTGAGGTTAGAAAGATATAACAGTGTGTCGGAGCTGCACACGCACAGGGCAGAGTCAAGGCACCAAGAATAAACACCACTGCTGTGTATTTCGATTGTCGTATGTTATAATTGCAGGTTTAATCTAAATGTCATGAAAGAATGCTACAGACAGGTTGATCCCCATATAAAATGCAAAGCTTTTCTCTCTCCGTTTTGTACAGATAAAGCCACTGCTTAAGACAAGATACTCGTAATTAAGGCTTTCTGTATCGTACATGTGAGTTATCCTACATGTATAGGCTACGGGTTTCTGTAGGGAATGATAGAGGAAGCAAAGTGCTTGTCCATAATCATATAGCATTGTTTTATTTCTGCTATTGCCGACTCCTCTAAACATTGTGCAATGAAATCTGTGTCTAAAGTGGCATTACAGACAGGCGTAACAAAGCAGAAACCATGGAACAACCGTATTTTCCTGCTCTCTCGGTGGCAATGCTGTTCACCCAGAAGGGGGAGATCTCAGCCCGCAGCGAGCACCCAGCCTGGATTTCTGCTCCTGCTCGGAGTTTGTCTGATGGGGAGATTTCGACACAAACCATGCAATTTGGTGCTGGAGCACACTGGACCTCATCTGCTTAAAAAGATGCACAGATATAGTCATCACACTTCATAATTTAATAAACTGCTAAAAAATTGCACACGTTTTCATTTTAGCAACTTAGGTCCTACAACTAAACTCATGATGCTACAAAGACATTTGAATTTTTCACTAATATGTCATGAGCACTGCACCCATTGCAAATTAATGAGTCTCTGAATAGCACTGTGCATTTGTCATTTGAATTTATGCTAATGCACTGAGGTCTCCTGATGATGTTGATAGTCCACAGCAGCTGCTCAAACTATAGAATATACATGCATGTTCCTCCACTTTTTATTCATCTTTCCTTGGATTTTTCTGGTCTATCATTTGGGCTGCAGTCCTGCAGCTGGTTATTGATAGGGCTGCTAATTCTCTTTGACTTTACACTACAGGCTTGACCCACAACCCTGAGCAGAAGTAATGGATCAGTGTTGGGAGAATTATGTACATCACACACCAACAACTTCAGACCAGCAGGTCAAAAGGAGTTCATTGAGAACCAATGGTATTTACAAAGACTGTTGGCATGGTAACTGATAACTTTTTTGGGGTTTTTTTTTGGTTGTTGCCCCCCCCCCCCCCCAATGAATTATACCAAGTATAATTTATTTCAGTAAGTCAGTCTGAGGCTGTGACTGCACTTACGTAAATTATATATTGTGGTAAACGGCATTTGTTTTTTCTGCATGTACAAAGAAGTAAAGGCCTGTCATTTACCCTTCCTGCCCAGAAGAGGAGAGTGTGCAATAGCCAGTGTATAGTAGAGACTGCAAGACCCTGGCCAAAGGCTAGATGACAACCTTTCCATTCAGAGTTCAGGCAGTGCCGCTGGGTAATGAAGAACAGTGTCAGACCTAATCCATCTGGGGTCCTGTCAAAGAAACAAAGAAAAGAACTACTCGGGAAACTAGGAATAAAAGTTTCAAAATGTTTACCCGTGAGCTGTTGTATATTGGAAGTTAGAATATTCCAGAGCAGACTACAGTCTCTACCAACTTTAGCTCTAAACATGACAATTATAGTGCTGTTAATATACCCAGGAAACAATTATTTGAGCTGCCTAATCATTTTCAAATGACTCAGAAAAATCAAGCACAGAGATGAAATAAGTAGCACAGACAGAGAAAATGCAGCTTGCTAAGAGTCACTCCATTTTTTGTACTCTTCCAGGTTTCACAGGGCTGGGGAGGCTTTAGTAGTTTATTTTTGAAACATCTGGGAGCAGCGATGCTGTACAATATATTATGGCCTTTTGTTTGCAGCAGGTTCTTTTCAAGGGAACAAAGCTGTGTCACATGAGGGAACTTGACTGAATTATCTGATAAATGTCAAAATTAGACAGATGCATTCTGCCGCTCTTAAATACTATCAGGAAAGGGTTTTAAAAAATTAACCAGTTCGTCTCTAATATCAGAGAGAAGCTCTGGAGCTGAACAATGGCGTATACAAAGGGAAAAGAGAGCAGATTGACTCCACAGTCTTAAAGCAGCTCCAATGAGAACTCTCAGGAGAGCTGCTTAATATATATGTATCTATGCCTATACATGCCAGCACCCTTCCCAGGGTTAAAGGGCCACTTCAGAGAAATACATTTCAGTAAGAAGCAGCAAATAGCTACTTTCTTGTAGCACTGCAGTTTTCCCATCGAGGAGGGTAAAGACATTTTCACTGTTCTCAAAAAACTTTGAAATGTAAACTTGTTCGATTGATGGCTCCTTCTGGTCCTGGCAGCCTTTTTGATAGCTGGTGCTCTTTCTGGAATACTTGTTAAAAATGTCTCTGTAGCAAAGATGTTGTGTTTTTTGTTGTGGTTCTTTTTCCCCCATGTGATAGATATGTATATTTTTTTTAAAGTCAGTGCATGGGAGAGTGGAGATTGGCTCTAGTCTTTGATGCAGCAGACTGACAGGTGAACACCTACTCTCTCTGCCCTTGTACATTATAATACTTTACGAGATTATACTGCCTGAAAGCTGGGGTTTTTTTCAGTGCAAACCTTCAATCCCCTTTGAACACAACCACTTGCGGACTTCTGCGAGGGAAAACTGGCCATGGCATTGCAGGCTGTGCCCACGGCTGTAAGGGTTACAAGGTCAGAGGCAGCCAAAGTGCACCAGCACCATTTAAGTTGGTGCCATCTGCAACTACTAACTCCTCCCTTCACAGACACTGACCAAAATCTGGGACTGGGGGGTGATCCCAACCTAAAAGATACCACCTTCGGTTATCTCCTCTGCCAGTCCCCACAGGAACCTCACTCCTGACCTTTACCAGCAGATCAACCTCTCTTCTGGTTTGGTGGCTGCCTGTCTGTTTGAAGCAGCCCAGCTTTCAAAACGACCGCACTTGCATACTTGCTTGTCAAGCTCGCATGGCTCTTAGTTTTGGGAACATTTTGCTTCGTGCATGTAAATCGTCTCCTGGAGGTTGTCACATATGCTCATTTCTCATCTCTCATGCTACCTCTTCTGACCCTGCTAATTCCATCATTGCGGTGTAATTGTAAAAGAAATCTTCCCAGTTGAAATAACAAGCAGTGTGCCACGGGAGTTTTTTTTGAGTAATATCTTGATGCTAACCACTGTTCACAGATCTGTGGAGGATTAAAGCTGCTCCATGTGAAGAATTTTATACGTAGATGTAATAAAAAATAATTTGGCTTCTAGAAATAAATAATCTGAGGCAGACAGTCAGCTTTTTCCAGTCCACTTTTCCTTTCACTGCACTCAGCATAGCTATTAACGAGCTATCATCTTTATTAAAGATTATTTTTCTGTGTAATAGCTGGGATTGTTTACCACGTCAATACACAAGAATCTGCAAAGTGCCTCCTGGAGTGTTTTGTGGACCAATTCTTGTCCCCTCATTCCCCCTGTCACAGTCTCATGAGCTCCCCTTTCTTATTCCTTCAGAAGGACTTCTGCAGACTCTGCCACTCCGATAGCAGACAGTGAATAATTCAGCACACTGGCATATGAAGCCAAGGCAGAGCAAGTCGCTAGTGTGATCCACCCAGGCTACAATGTGCTTACAAATAAAAGGCAGCTAATCCTGATAATATGCTGTGCTAGCCATGGCTGTTGGTAA
This sequence comes from Nestor notabilis, assembly GCF_000696875.1. Classification (NCBI taxonomy): domain Eukaryota; kingdom Metazoa; phylum Chordata; class Aves; order Psittaciformes; family Psittacidae; genus Nestor; species Nestor notabilis. Next base: position 18,652 of record NW_009931813.1, on the reverse strand, counting down.
ATTATACAACATTCAGTAGCGTCTCAAGGCTCAGAGGAGGCTGTGCTTCTCAAAAGTGATAAAAACTTTGTTAGGCTCTTGTAGCCTTTTGCCTTAAAAACCCTTGCAATGATTTTATACCAGTGTGCTTGGAGCTTTTTTTTTTTTTTTAAAAGTGAGAGAATATTCAGTTTTACTTTGGTTCCATTTCAAATACAACAACGAGTTCTCTGAACATTTTTCTAACATTTCAGATTTCTATAAAGATAGCTTACTCTTTTCCAAATGATTGTCTTAGAAGAAGTATGAGGGATGGTGGTAGCAGTGCAGATGAACTTCACATCTTAAAGTCAGAAATCTACGGGGGAAAGGTTAATTTGACTCAAAACCTGAGTGTCCCAGGCCTCAGATGCTCAGCGTCATTGGAGTTCCAGGGAATTTGGAGTAGGATTCTTAGATAATGTAGGTCAGCCTTGCCCTGCTGATATCAAGGGGCTGATTTACAGGGACAGGTGATCTGTCTCTTTGTGCGATTTTCTTGCGGTTCCAGACAGAGATCCTGCATGCAGGTGATTACTATCCCCGAATGCCCAGCTCGTATTTGGTCTCCACCTCAGCATGAACTACAGAAGGCTCAAAATTATCCTAAAATCAAAGAATCCAAGCACATTAATTATGTTAGCAAAAAAGCCGTGTTCAAATCCTTATTCAAGGACACAGTTAAGAGATTTCAGTTGTTTCCAGCTGTCTGGACACAAGAAATACCTGCTATCTAGCTGGTATAGCACAGGCAGATAGCATTCAGGGCCAAGCTGTGAACACCACTAAGTGTCAGGGATGGCATATAGAAGCTGGAAGACACAGGCGGGAAAATTTGACTGCAGCCCTTGCTGTCTGCACCTCTGGCAGCTGCTCACAGCTTTTAGCAAGATGCTATCCACTAAAGAACAAACCAAGCAGCTAGGTCAAGCACACAGAAGATCTTTGGAAGTGTAAATTTGTCATTACAGTAAAAAATGCATGCTGCAAGGTGGCTGTTTGGACCTGTTGAGGTGTGTGTGTTGTACCTTCTCCATCACCTCCCAAAGGCATGGTGATGTATGCCTGCTGGCCTTCTTGGTGTCACAATGCAGTTTTGAACTGGTAGGAAAACAAGTACATGGACAGGGAATATAATTTAAGTATCCATACACTCAAAGGGAATTGATCCCAAATTTGGCCTCTAGTCCTGAACACTAGAGGTATTCTCAGATGGCAAATTTTGGAGTCAAGACAGTCCTGAACAAAACCTGGTGCTCTGAACACTAGACATATCTCTGTTTTAAATGAAACATTTTATCCAAAGCTATTTATTTGAGTTTCTATATGCGTCATGCCCAGATGCCGTGTGCATTTTTGAAAGCAGATTCTTGCTTTTAAATTCCATATGTGGAACGAGTGTTTATTAACATACCAAATTGGATAAAATCATAACTCCGAGGGAAAAATAAGGTTTCCAAGAGGCAATTGTTTGATGTACACTTTTTTGGTGTGTTAATCTTCTTGGGACTCATCCTCAGCAAAACTTAATAGCTGAAGAGTGGCACCACCAGCAGCCCCTTCCTTCTCCAGATCCCACAGTGCTGACGTTACCCTGTGAATGGTATGCTGGATCAACAGCTCTAATGACTCAAGGGCTGTCCCTGGGGGTTTTGTCTTTTCCTCTCCACAGTCACTCCCTTGCATGATTCCCATGTGCTGTGTGGAGGCTCAGAAACCTGCCTGCTCAGCAGGCTTGAAATCTCAGCACAGAGTAGACCACCTGCCATGGTAATCAGTCTCTGTGGCTGTTTTCCTTTATGAGGAGAGGAATTCCACATCTTATAGGTCTGTATTTACCTACAGATAAAACTCCGTGATGCCATTATGCACTACTGTGTAGAATAGGTATTTTGTACACGTGTGGGAGTGAATCAAGATTTCTTTCAAAGTATGAGCGCTACACATTTCATGCTCTTTTTTACCCCCATAACCAAGCTCCCAGGCTGCAAAGATTCTGCTTTGCTCACAGGGACTTGTGGTCAAACTGCAAAGGGAAAAAAATATATTAAAAAAATCATACCATACTTCTTAGTAAGTTCTCTTGTCTCTTTCAACTAGCCAACATAAAACCCTTTTCTCCTGGCCTGTACAATCTTTTAAAGTACTAACAAGTGTTCTGTGGTTTCTAAGAGATCCTTTTTTTTTTTTCCCTTTCATAGCTCCAGGGTTACCACCATGGTAGGTGTGGAAAATCTTTGTTCACTTCATTATAAGACACTTTTGTGTACCATCTAACTGGATTCAGCCAGCAAAGGAGACCAGATATGTCATATGCTGAATGCTTTCTTCCTCGTCCCTAACATCCTAGGATATTGCACACTTTCATGTTCTGATGGAGGTTTCTTTTACCAATGACCAACATTTTCCTCTGCTCTCTGACACTCCTACAAGTTTCTGACCTGTTATACTTTTCCTGCCTGCAGTGCAGTTTCAGCCAGCGTTCCTGTTGAGTACTGAGGAAATTAATGTGCTGCCTAGAAAAATCACCTTCAAGTTTAGAAAATCTGTATGCCAGAGGATGTTAACTTGTCTACACTAACATCTCAAGTGCTCTCCATCATATCTGTGTGAGAACTACAGTGAAAATTAGGGAAAAGGGTCAAATCAGCTCATTTAAGAGACTTCACTACAGGCTTTCTCATGTACGTTTGCCCACTGTCACTGAGCAGCCAGTAGTAGATGGAGATAAGAAGTGCTCCAGACAAGTGAAAATGAATCTGTACATTGAAAACATTGCATATACTATTTGTGTGTGACAGTGAAAAATGCCCAACCGCGTTTCAAACATGCATTTGTTCAGTAACGTATTCTTATTACCCAGTTCTGTACCTGGGTTATTTTCAGAAACTGAAAGCGCTGCTTCTCTTTTAAAGGTAGCCACTTCCTTTATGACCATCTTCCCACACCGAACATAAAACAGGTGCATCAGCAATATTTGGCAGGTTCATAGCAAAAGAAGTTCTGTCTTTAATACCCCGTGTTTCATGTAGCTTGCCTTATCTCAGCCATCAGCACTGATTCAAAGCTATTGAGTATCACAGCACTGACTACAAAGCCAAGTTTGACAAGAGTCAGCTGGGGTTACAGCTGTGGGAGGACCTGCAGGAGGAGGCAATAGCTGCCTCTGGAAGCCAAGAGATGCCTGTTATAATACTTCCTTCATTTTTCTCATTTACTAAAACTCAGTTTTCTTTGTTCTTTTATGAAAGGTGACTGAACTGATTAAGATTTCCAGATGCAAACAGAGAAATCATCTGACATCACTGGCAAGGAAAATGAAACAGAACCTACTTCATAGTGAAAGATTAATACAAATGTCTTTGGCAGAGTTATAAACAGTTGAAAACAAGGTCTTACACTGCAGAGGCTGAGGGAACTGTAGCTGTAGGCTGTGCTGCCCACGCTACCTACAGCAAGTGAGGCATCGGACACAGGCAGCAGATGCTGCCTGTTACAGGAAGGTAGCATCAGACAATATGGCCCTCTGCAAATTATGTTTTAACATGCCAAGATATCCGTGCTTTATACTGCATTAGAAAACAAAGGCAAGCAAGAGGTGATGTTAGAAAACGTAATCTTTCAAATGTCATTGTAAAACAAAACTGCCAAATTTAAAATCAGAGCAAGCTGAAGGAAGAACTGTCATGAGCTGAACTTTGAAAAAGATCCCCCTCAGCTCCTGAGGGTCTGTGATAAAGGGCCACAGGTTGGTGACTTGCAGTGTCATGGGCTGCAAGCAGAGCAGATGAGTATAAAAGTCCAGAACTGACGCCCCCTTTCTTTCTCCTGTCACAGACTGGATGTTCACCCCAGTAAAACCCACTCCATTTTCCTCTCTTTTTTACTCTTGTGGTGCTTTTACCTTCCCTGTTTGCCATCAGGTGTGGTAAGCAGAAGTTACACTGCTCTATTACCTGTCACCACAGAGTTACAGACTCATAGAATTGTTTAGGTTGAAAAAAGCCTTTAAGGTCATCAAGACCAACCACAAAGCAAATGTGTTCTGAATTGAATAAACACTTCAAAGTTACTTTTTCTTAAAAACAAACCCCTCAAAACAATAATGTGAGAGCTATAGGTAGTCTGTGTCACCACCATCTTGCACAGGAAACCTCAGAGTAATTCCATGCTCCTCTTCTTACTCCAAAACTAGAGGTCCTGAATGCAGAAGCTGGAGGAGACGTAGTTTAAGTTCATACATTAGAAGACATATGAATTTTAGGATATGTAATTGCTAATTATGATTTTGGTTGAGTCCCTTTGCCATCATCTCATGCCTATCTACTGAGATAGATGCAAAAGAGAAGGCTACAGACTGAGAGGTTTTTCGGACACATGTTGGCTTGCACAGTATACATCCAAACCAACCCATTCACTACAGCTTTCAATGCAAGATGTTGTCCGTTGTCTTGTTTTTTCTGCACAATTTATGGGAGAACAATTTATGTTCTGAAAATAATTGGGATACTGCACCTCCAAATCATATACCAATAAATAGAAATACTTTAGTAATGCTTTGATACTGTTTCCCACAGTGTTCTCCTGTGGAAATTGGCTTCTCAAGGCTTGGATGGGCGTACTCTTTGCTGATTAAAAAACTGGCTGGGTGGCTGAGCACGAAGAGCGGTAGCTAATGGAGTTAAATCCATTGGCTGGTGACTGGTCACAAGTCGTGATCCCAGGGCTCAATACTAGCACCAGTTCTCTTTAATACCTTTATCAATGATGTGGACAAGGGGATCGAGTGAACCCTCAGTAAATTTACAGAGGACACCAGGTTGGGTGGGAGTGTTGATGTGCTGGAGGGCAGGAAAGCTGCACAGAGGGAACTGGACAGGCTGGATCAATGGGATGAGGTTCTGCAAAGCGAAGTAGCTGGTCCTGCACTGGGGTCACAACAACACCACACAATGCTCCAGGCTTGGGGAAGAGTGGCTGGAAAGTTGACCGGGGGGTGCTGATTGATGGAGCTGAATATGAGCAGCTTGTACACAGGCAGCGAAGGTGGCCAACAGCATCCTGGTCTGTATCAGCACCAGTGTGGCAGCAGGGCCAGGGCAGTGATTGTCCCGCTGTACTGGGCACTGATGAGGCTGCACCTTGAATTCGGTGTTCGGTTCTGGGCCCCTCACTACAAGAGGGAGGAACATTGAGGTGCTGGAGCGTGTCCAGAGAAGGGCAATGGAGCTGGTGAAGTGCGTGGAGCACAAATGTGATGAGGAACAGCTGAGGGACCTGGGGGGTTTAGTGTGGAGAAGAGAAAGCTCAGGGGGGACCTTACCGCTCTCTACAACTGCCTGAAAGGAGGATGGAGCCAGGAGGTGGCTGGTCTCTTCCCCCAAGGAACAAGTGACAGGACAAGAGGAAACTGCCTCAAGCTGCACCAGGGGAGGTTTAGACTGGATATTAGGGAAAACTTTTTTGCCGAAAGGCTTGTCAAACACTAGAATAGGCTGCCCAGGGCAGCGGTGGAGTCACTGTCCCTGAAGGTTTACAAAAGATGTTTAGATGTGGCCCCTGGGGATATGTTTTTGTGGTGGACTTTGCAGTGCTTGGTTAACAGTTGGATGTGGAAATCTTAAAGGACTTTTCCAACCTAAACAATTCTATGATTCTATGATTCATATTTTCCCATGTAAATAGGTAATTCCTGTCACATTTAAGACCACGGACAAGTTTAATAGGGCGGATGAGCCAATCCTGTTGCTTTTCCCAGAATATTTAATTCAGTTGTACCCTTAGCATTACTGTCCCACTGCTTAAGTACATCAAGAGTTTACTAATTATTACTCTTTTAAAGAGTAATGGAAAAATAATACTGTACAAATGAAAGAGGTAGGATTAAATAAGAATTACCAAGGGCTAATTTCAGCTACCACATTTATTATTATTATTCAACCTCCCAGCTAGGGATCTTTTTTTGCTTTGAAACAGCTCCTGGAAGGTTCCTTTGGCAAGTGGGAACTATCTTGGTTTTGCCAGCACTAATGCTGGTTTTTATTTTAAATAAAAACTTTTACAAATCTTAGTTCTTCTTATTTTAAGGGTCCTGAACTCTGAAGTCATGTGATTATAGCAATCTTTTTTTTTATTATAACTTAATAGCAATTTTTATTCATTTGCAAATTTTCAGGCCTGAATATTTGGATAAAAAACCCTTAAACATGTAAAGCTAAAAAATGAATATGCAACAAAAAGGCTGGCAAATACCTGCATATTTTGTTGAAATAGATTAAAAAAATTGAAATATGCCACCATATTTAGATGTTGGGTGGTGGTGGTAAATTAGCATAATCTGAAATCCTGTTCCCCCAAGAATATAGGTGGGAGAGAGCTCATAAATGTGTGTATTCCCCAGGAAAATCATCACAAAAAGTTCACACCTTAGGCATGAAACTAAGTCAAAGAGGATAAGCAAATGAGCCAGCTTTTTCAGTTTCAGTACTGATTGAAGTATTTATTGAACTCTTATGGTCAGAGACACAAATAACTTACAAAGAAGAACTGAAACAATCTCCAAGATGGTTGTCTTGGTGAGCAAACTACCTGCAACTGGGCAATTTTTCCATGTGAATTTTATCACAGGATGGAGCAAAGACCCTCTCTCTCTTGCATTGCTTTACTGCCTCATCCAGGAGTTGAATAATAGACAGACACAGGTTTTACTCCATGTGGGTCAGCACAAAATTAGGATGCTGCAGGTATTATGCATTAATGCACCACAGGGCTCTTTCTTTTCATAATGTTAATATTATTTCATTTTGTAACATTAATTATAATATTAATTGAATCTAATTGCTGCCTGCATGCCTTTTTGGCTTAACTTTCTCTTTTTTGTCCACACACACCTTCAGATATGCCCTGCAGAGAGGCTAGTGTCTACATTGTGCTGGAAAACAGAATCATTATGTATCTTTATCCAATTCAGACTCCCATTTGTGAGAACACGAACCCTGAGGGGGGATTCGCTTAGCTCTCATTTTTCCTTTTATAAAGCCTAACTGTTTAAATAGGACACCCTTTCCTAATGTGGCTGCTTTCTCAGCTATCTCTTCTTTATATGGCTCTTTTTCCCTTAGCTTTGAGTTGTACGTGTGGAATGTTTTTGATCAGATAACACCCACTGGATATGTTGCTGTCTTTGTTCAGGACATTGGTTTTGTAAGCTGCAAAGCTGATAAACACTTATATGTGCCTTCTTTCCTTTTCTGCATAAAGATTCTATTGAGACATCAGCACATCTGGGGAAAACATGTTTTTTAATATCATAGTTGTTGTTATTCATTTTAAATTCAACACTATCATATTCGATGTCTGCATCTTTAAAAAATGCAAAATGATGCCTTGTTGGCAATAATGAATACAAGCCTAACAGAGAAGAAGAAAAGGAACCTGCCTTAAGGTTCCGTTGTTATAAAATTCTTATCTGAAAAAAGGGCCTCTGAGAATATTAAAACTTGACTCTTTTTCTGTTACCCTCATGAAAGATAGAACTCTTGTTAAACTTGCATTGCTTTGTTGTGTCCAAGTTCTGATGCCTTACGTAGCAGTTTTCCCTTTAAAATAAATCCTTGGGACAGCAGATAAAACAAATGCCATGCTCTAGTGACTGGCATATACCAACTAGAGGCATATTCACATGAGAAAACTGCTTGACAAATATTTCATCTATCTATCTGAGATATTTTCCAGCTGACTTGCCTTGCTATTCTGTTCCCACCACATTCCCTGCGTTGCACAGTGGAAAAGCAAAGACATTTAACTTCTGCACTGGACTGGGAACTTCAGATGTTAAAAAACAGGTCTTTTTTTTTTCCTAAGGTCTTCCTTTTTTTTTTTTTTTTTTTAGTTGGCACCAAATAATGGAAACAAATTTCATATCAGCTCTTTTCTCTGAATACATCTGTATAAAAGGAGAAAATCTGGGAGGGGTTAGCTGTATAACTCAAAAGCCCCTGCATACAATAGCTAAAAATTCTCATGAACTCAGACTATTTATGTACTTATTATAAAATCATGAAAAGCTCACAGAAACATCTTTCTCGTCATTAATACAGGAATCTAACTTGCCTAGCTATACAAAAATACAACTGACAGAAAATAAACAAAACATTCAGAAATAGCTGTATTCCAAATCAGGAGGACATTGAAATAATTTTATGGAGGTCAATGTATTGGAAATCCTTGTTGCAATTAGCTGAGCAGGTAATTTCAAACACAAATTTATAATGACGGTTCTTGTCTAGTGCCAGCCATAGGGGCAGTATGCCAGCATGGCGGGTGCAATGAATTCCTTCATCCTTATGGAAAACAAACAAAAAATATATTAGCTGTATAAGAACACTAAAAATAAATCACTTATTTGAGTGAGAATAATTTTAGAACATATTGAGTGGTTCCTTCTCCAGTTTAAAAAATAAAATGGAATCTAGGACAATTTATTTCACTGTACTTCATGGATTTAGAAAAACTAGTAATACACCACTCAGAAAAAAAGGAGGTAATGGTGGAAAGTTACACAAGTTGTTCCTGATCCTTCACATAAAAAATAAGGCTAAAACTCCTACTTAGTTGGATACAGTGAAACAACACAGGTCAACCTTTCAAGAGTTCATCATCTAATATGCCTGTAAAGCTATTTGTATTCAGCCATGATGTAACCAAACAACTGCACAGCATGCATTTGATAAACTCAAATAGAAATTCACTTGAGAAATTACTATTTGCTTGCAGAACAGAAGAAACTGCTAAATTTTATGTGTTAATTATTTACCTCAAATTTTTCACTCAGCTCTTGCTATGAGTAACATGGGAAATGAGTCAAAATGCACCATGTAAGGGAAAAGCTTCAGTAGTTAAATGATGGCTTTCTACTTTTAATGCACTGCCTACATTTACTTGGAAATCCCAGGTAAAAAACAAAGGTGATTTCAGCCCAATGACACGTTGCATAGTTTTGGCATGGGCCAAAGCTCTGACCCTGGATCACGTTAACACAAGTGTGTTAACACAAGTGTGTTAACACTCAGCATCCTTTGGAGCATGAGCTTGTAAATTGTCATTGACTCCCTGGTACAATAGACGGTAGATTGCGGTTTCCAGTGCTGCCAGCTCTTTAATCTTCCTAAGGACTAAAAGTTCAGTCAAGATAAATTGAACTGATGGGTACTCGCAGTACTCAAACTGGATTAGGCTTGGGTTTTTTCTATTCTAGGAAGCTGAGGCAAGCTGAGTATTAAGTTGTTCAGTACCATACATAGCACCAGCGTTCATGGGCAGGCAGCAGCGGTTGCGTCTTAGTTTAGGGGGATTACTATTTATAAATTTATAAAAGGAAATACAGTAAGATATCAGAGAACACTGTACTTATTTTAAATTTTCTTAATGCAATATTGCAGAAAAAATAAAAATCATAAGAAAATACTACATTTTTACAGAGTGTCTAATGCAAGATTTTTCAAGAATGGAGTCTTAATTTTTTGCTCCTAAATTCCTGTTAGATTCTTAAGTAAATGCCTGATTTCTAACTGTGCTGATCACCCAGCACGACAATCAGGGTCCCATGAGAAAACAGCTTTATCAACAGTGAATCTATCTGAAACATTTTCTAGCTGACTTCCTGTACTTGAGCTTAGTTGGAGCTTTACATGAGATTTGCTTTTGAAAATCAGACTGTTTATTTTGGTGGCAAAATTTGGGAAACTTGCTCCACGGTTACATTTGTACCTGTGCAAGTCCGTTTATTCCCCTTAGAAAGAAGAAACACGTAACAGTAAAAAGAAAAATAAATAATAAAATTCAACTGCCTTCATTAACACAGCCAGAAATTTTCGAGAAAAAAACAGATTGGGATAAGGATCATGATATTTCACCAGACCTCAGACTAGGCAAAATTATGAACTTCTGATTGTTAATCTTTTGCTAAAACCTGTCACTATCTCCTTAATTAAACAGAGCTTTTCTTCAGTAAAACTTTTCATGTCAGAATTATACAGACTTCCAATTCTGACATTCAAACTACTTCTTGGCAGGTGTTAATGAGGTACCTTAGTTTGTTTTAATGAGGTACAATGCACAGCTTCATTTATACATGAGAAGAGAAACAGGAAGATTTTTGAACAGGTTTTGCTCTGTAATCCAAGCAAAACCTACAGACTCTGCTACTCACCATTAATGGGATGACATAAAGAGTTGGCAGCATTTTTTTCTGCCGAATACCCTAATCTCATGTGGCTACATTTGAAAAGTAGAAAATCATTGTTATCTCATACAGATCCTTACAATGCACCGTATGTATCTAGTGAATGAGCATCAAACTGACCCTGTGGGTGTATGCTGCACATCCTGCCAGTCCATTGATTTTGGGACTATACTGAAAACAAAAGGCTGGCTTTGAGAAAGGGCCATGAACTCACATTTAGGGGTATAATTTTGCACAAGTCAGAACAGAGGAGAGACAAAACTGTCCTCCAGACAATAGGCTTCAGTATGGTGAATGCTAATTATAATGTTGGAGAGCTACAGGGTCACGCTCTTTCCACTATTCCGTAATTATGCTCCAGGAAGCACAGCACACAAGAGGTTAACTTCTTTGGTTCACTTTTTATTATGCTTGGGAATTTCATGCAGATGCAAGGCATAATTCCATAAGAATTATATTGTTGGTTATCATTAATGGCTGCTTGTTATGAAGTGCAATATTCCTACCTTTTAAAATTCAGCGGGATTCTAGACAGGCCTTTCCTCTGTTAGGATCTTGGCCAATAAATTACTCAATAGGGTGCATACAGTGGCTGGAGCAATATAATAGCATCACCCTTGGAAACTGTGTGGAACGGTATTGGTAACCACAGGAGCAAAGGGGCACTTCTTCACAAGGATGTCTTTCACTGGTGCAGACGGTCAACCAGAGGGCAAAACACAATGTTTCAGGCTAGATATAGATTTCAAATGGGGCAGATATTTGGCAGACGGGAATCATATACATAAAGCTGACTTTGAAAAAATGTCATGCAAAAAAGAAAGATCCACTGTTACCACAGGAATCTGAATACATTACATAGTGCTTTATTGGCTGGCTCTCATTTGAGGAGGAAAAACAAGTTGAACGGACCCAAATTGCAACCTTGGGGAGCAGAAGGACATTGCTTCTGGCCTGGCTTCTTCTCGTTTACCATTTGGTTTCTACTGACTGCACTCCTGGCAGCATTTCCTAGATGGAGAAGGTCTTCCTCAATAACTGGTTAATATCAGATCTCATTCCATTTCAACATGCATGAGACAGTTCATGTAGCTCTGTATATCAGATGTTTCTGGAATTCACCATACTGCTTTTATGGCTGACCCTACAAACTCCATCTACCTACCAGGTCATGGGAGAAAAACATTATTTATGTATGTATGTATGTATGTATGCATGTATGTATATATGTATCTATCTATCTATCTATCTATCTACCTACCTACCTATCTATTATTTATTGTTGGGGCCTGTGCTGTGAAGGATGTGAAAGGAGAGAGTTTGCCAGGGAGCTCTGTTTCTGGGTGACCCATGATGAGCACAATGAATTTGCTATGAAAGCAAACCAAGTCTTTTGCAGGTAGGAAAACATCCCCTCTGTCACAGACCTATTCTGGAATAGATTTTCCCACGAGATGTTCTCATGTTGTAAATATTACCTCCTGTAACATGTTAGAACATGTTCATCCTTATCATATTAAAACAAAGTCTCACCTGAGGCTAGTGCCCCAGTACAGTTTTTGAAGTCTCCTTAAGTAGGTGCATAACAAAAGGGACACACGAAGGCTCACAGCTGTGTGCTCTTTGTTTTCTATCCAAAATGACCCCTAAGTCTTTGCAGCTGGGTTGATAAGATGTGAGGGCTGGCTTCAGAGTGAGTCTGAGGCATGGCTTGAATTAGTGTTTCTGAATCTGCAGCAAGATGCCTTAAACGCTGTCTGCACCAGCTTTGCTATACAATGCATTGTCTGTCTATTACTACTTATGTACATTTCCAAAGATGTCTGATAGTATCTTAGCTAGCAATTCAATATATATCTGTACAACGGCAGAAGCAGTCCTAAAGAACTATGGATAACCTGTACATACCCTTCATGTGTTCCATAGACTCACTTATAGATGTGTGCCTGTGTAATATTTACATCCTTAATATACCTCATTATAGTCAAGGGCAACTTATATGCAGTTAGAAGTAAAATTGCTGCTATCAAATGAGAAGTGCAGTCACTCCTTAAAAATTGAGGAGATTATCTCTGAAAAGCTTTTTCAAAAAACTCTCTACTCTGTTATTAACACCCTAAGAAAAGATCTCAAGAAAAATGGGATAATTTTCCAAATGTAAAGGACAATATAAAATGATGTTTTTTATGAAAGTTTTAGACTGAAACAGGTCCTCTATTATTAAGCAACAGCTCATGTTGCATGCTAGAGACTCTATACGCTCTTATGGCACTTCTACGTATTAATTGTCCAATTTTATCAAAGTTGATAATAATTTACTAATTACCAGCACTGGGGTCTGAATAATATTTTCCTTTCCATTAAGTTTCTTTCCCAGGATTTTTTGACAGTTATATCCTCTCATCATTAATGTTTCTTCTCATCACAGACTGAACTGAATATTCACATGAAAGATCAAATCATTGTTATTTTGACTTGTTACTATTTTTTCATCTAGATTGTTAACCCATCATTTTTATGGCATTTTACAGTAGTTGCTACATTTATAGCATACCTGCTAGTCCAATTCATTATATAGACTAACATTTTGGAGGAGAATTTTAAAAGAAAACCTCTTTATGAACCCACACATATTAACATTAATCTGTCTCTCATTTCTTTTCCTTTAGTGCTTCCTGATATACTAAAAGTATTATTTCCTTACTTTCTAATTTAAATTTTTCTGGTTTTTATTTTCCAGTCATAAAAGGGTTTTGAGCAGCCTTGCTGCAGCTAGCACCAGATAAAAGTATCACAGAGGAAGGGACCGTGATCTTACAACTGAAGTCCAAAATTCATGAGAAAGGAAAATCAGGCTCTATTCTTGATAGACTTTCTCTATGAAGGTCACTCCCATTAGCAGAGAGACTCATAAGCATGATACGACGACTGCTGATAGTTCTTTTATAAAGTACAGATTTTTTGTTATTTTTTTTTTCCTGTATAGACACAGAAACTAAGGTATACAGAGTTTATGGGCTTTGGCTGAAGACTTGTCAAATGTCAATACTATTTCTTCTTTCTTCTCCTGAAGTGTCTTATTTCCAAAAAAGCCCTATGTTACCTTGGGACAAACCCTGCCTCATACAGGGGCACTGAGTTCGTCTCACTTTGCCCTAGCAGAAATCGTATGAAACCTATGTTTATTGTATCACATTGGCATCTGGAAGTATTTAGATTATTAGAAACAACAAGAGGCCAAGGAAGTATTAAGGATCTAAATAGATGGGAAAAGATTTTTATGCCACTTTCAAAGATGGGAAGCAGAGTTGGTGAGAAATGAAATTAAGTCCCAAGAGCACAAAAGGAATTTCTGGCAAAGTTGAGAATTTAACTTAGATGTCCTCTTTTTAAGTGCAGTCTGCTGCTTTTTTAAAAGAAAGAAGCAAATAAACCCTTAATCTCTCAATTTTTCATACCTGGCTAACTTATGTGTAAAGTCAATCTAAAACATCTTTCAAAAAAGGTTGTAAAACTAAAGTAACTGATAGAATAAATTGAGCTATACTCATCTGTAGGCTGAACATGAAGACTTCAATTCTGCTATAAATAAGATGCGATGGGGCTGGGAAAAAGAAAAATCTGAATAACAAAAATCTACATAGGTTATATATTTTCTTGGTTTTCTGACTGACTTCTGCACATTTTGTGCCCAGCACAACAGGACTCTGGCTTAAGTGTTTTGTAAGTAGTAGTAAAGACATTTGCAGTGACGGTGTAGTTTTACAAAACTAAAAGGAAGCCTCCTAATTTGTGTGCATGTCAGTAAGGTGAGATCAGATGGCTGTAGCCCCACTTTTAAAAAATGAGTTTTATCCTGTTATGAGACTTGAGTAGCCATATGCTTTTAGTCTGCTCCTGATGCAAAAATCAATGGGACTTTGTCTGTGATGCTGAGCAGAGCAAAACTGGACCCTGAATCTTCATACAGAAGTACCACGATTACCTGTACAAACTGGGTAATTGCACTCACGACTGGCCAGATGCTTAATTCTGACGACCACTTTACAAAATGCTGGGAAACCCAAATGCTAAATTATCATGTTCAGCTGATTCCAACCACAAAATTGTAGGTGCAGGTACAAGAGGTTGTGTGTACAGGCTTAATCTATATATGTTTGATTTGGAACAAAATTTTTATTTAGCTTTGAAAAAAACAACCTTCCAAGTTATGAAATAGAACAGTGAAGATTCCAAAAATATAGCAAATGCTGTAAAAATGGCATTAAAATGACAGGTTAACAACAGTCCATCTGAAAAAAATAGCAGCAAGACAAATTAATGGTGATTTGAACTACATGTGAATGTTCTGTTCTGCCTTTGAAGAAAAGTCAGAAACAAACCTTATGGAAAGAAAAAAGGATTTTTAGAAATCCTCTGCCGATAATTAATAAATTATACCACCTCCAATAAAACATGACAATGATCTTGCAGATCTCTGATATGAGATACCATTAATAAATAGACCTAAATTGCTGATGAAAGAGGAAGATGTCCTGACTGAGTCCTCCAAAGGTGCACTGTAGTCAAGAAGCTGTCTACCTGTCAAGGACCCCCATTCTGAAAAATATTGTTATTTGTCTTAGCAAAACGCTACCTGGTCCAAATAATATGGTAAAAATTTAGAAGTTAAAAAGAAATAATGGTTGAGATGTGTGTTCAGCATCTGCACACCTTTTCTCATGGCTCTTTCTCTGTTGGAGCAAGTCCAGAGGAGGCCATGGAGGTGCTGCGAGGGCTGGAGCAGCTCTGCTCTGGAGACAGGCTGAGAGAGCTGGGCTGGTTCAGCCTGGGGAAGAGAAGGCTCCTTAAGGAGAGACCTTAGAGCAGCTCCAGTGCCTAAAGGGGCTACAGGAAAGCTGGAGAGGGGCTTTGGACAAGGGTCTGTAGGGACAGGACAAGGGGGAATGGCTTTAACCTGACCGAGGTGAGACTGAGATGAGCTCTTGGGCAGAAGCTCTTCCCTGTGAGGGTGCTGAGGCCCTGGCACAGGTTGCCCAGAGAAGCTATGGCTGCCCCATCCCTGGCAGTGTTCAAGGCCAGGTTGGATGGGGCTTGGAGCAACCTGGCCTAGATTTTGGAGGAGATGTTTATTGTAAAAGCCTGCCTTTGATCTGTGGCTGTGAGGGCTGTTAGGATGGCAGATGCTCGAGTCTTCTGAGCGCCTCAATTTCTTTCCTAGCCTCAGCACCAAGCCATAAGAGCAGCACTGGAAGTGGTGATGGAAACACCATGTCTGCAGGTCGTGTGCTTCCATGTGCTTCATATGCGAGCACCATGCTTCTACAGGGTTATTTCTGACTGTGAGTATGGAGCCCATGAGGCCAGGGAAGTCCTTGATGAGGAGGTTGTGCCAGTGCCAAGCAGGTTACAGGAAGCCCAACCGCATGCTACCCTTATAAGCCATATTTTCTAGACCACTTATTAAACACAAGAGAGATTCTTGCTCTGCTGCAGCATAAAACTCCTCCTCCAGTCAGGTGCAAGTGTTGCTGTGATGATCTGCCAGGATTTAGGGTAGCTGCTGATCCCTGGAGCGCCAACCACTGCTTGGTATGGCTGTGCCACCAGGAAGCTCCCCAAAAATCTGATTATCCAGCTCTGTGGCCAAAGATTTTGGCTGGTTTTGCCCATGGCACCCTACATCAGATATCAGGACACTCACAGATGACCAGGAGGACACCATCTATCTGTTAGCCTTACACTGACGCTGAGACAATATGGAGTTCTTGTTTCAGTAATTATTGTGACATCCAGAAGCTGTAACACACTGTTCTCCTGTGTGAGGCAGTGCTGCCTGCCCAGGGCAATGCTTACCGAGTTATTTATTGTCTTTCTACAGGTCTAAAAATCTGTGGTAAAGTGAAGTTTATGGCATCCTTCTCACCTCTCGCCATACTCTGCATTTCTGGCCACAGCTCCTTCAAGCTGTGGAGCAATATACCAGAGGGGCCACAGCTGCAGGGATCAATTTCAGGAGCATATTTTATTACTGCTGGACTAAAATCTTTGGAATAGGAACTTCAGTGCAGGCACTATTTGCTAATGGCCACCCAGCATACCCAAAAGTTTGTGTTTCATGTGTACTGCCATCTGCTCATCCACAATACCGAT
>NW_009931813.1:0-2207 GCF_000696875.1 Nestor notabilis | reverse complement strand
CCCTCCCCCATAGAGGGTAGGGAAGCTGGAATAACCCTTAAAAACACAGCCTCTAAACATACACTATTGGAGCAGAATTTGTTTATTGGACAAGAGCTGTACCCCCACCTGCTATAAATTTACAAGTAGCTTTTTCTGCAACAACACAGGGCTCTGCTGGAGTGGTTTCCCAATTTTTTTCCTCATGGATACACCAACAGGCATCCCCTGCTCCCACCGCCCCAGCATCCTGCACCTTCTAGGTGCCAGTTTTATACAGTCTGAGAAGTACCTCTGTGTTTGACTTCCTAGCAGTTGAAGAATACAGCTATTTGAATTGGTTATGTAAAGAAAAAATAAAATTAAAAGAGAAAGATTTTATTCTGAGTTCTCCTCCCAGTCCCTAGTGAGAACTCAGTTTCTTGCATGCCGCACTTCTGAGTTTTACTCCTACAGTCATAATATACATGTTCAGCAGTCCCTGAGCGACAACTTCAAGAATGTGAATTCCTGGGTTTAGTGTTGCCTTCAAGGCATAGATAACCTTTGCAACGTTTCCTTCTTTGTCAGTCACAAGTGGGATGCTTGCGCAAGTCCATCCAGGAGCTGAGGTTCAACTTGCTGCAGCTGGTGCTCAGTATTTCATGTCAATGCAGAAGGAGTGTTTTGGGGTTCTGATGGATCAGCACAAAAAAGTTAGTCCCTTGTGCAGACCCTGTAAACCCTGCAGCTTGTGTTAATAACCAGACAGCAGAGTCAGACACTGCTGATTGTCTGGTTTGGTGTTCATTGTGCAGAAAAGTAAAAAACCCTAATAAATTAGACCAAGAGGAAAATCGGAAGTTATTTTGTATACAGGATTTCTGTGAATTAAGAAACTTTCTAAGCTCAATACTGAGGTAATAAAACCATTATTATTAGAAAGACCTTATTTTATAGAGCTGTCTGTGCATACTGTATTGCCTTTTCTGCTCATACTGCCTCAGTTGAGTCACGCAGTTACCTTATGAAATGCGAACTCTGAAAGCCCAAACCTGTTAAAAATGCTTCCCATTGCCAAACAAAGCAAAAATCTTTCCACTTTGGAATGAGCAACTTTCTGTGATCAACTAAGTCTGTTCTCTGATGAATATAAATGTAGAATTCAGATCAATGAAGCGTGTGTGTGAAAGGGAAAGAAAGAGAGAGTGGGCGACTGGAAGTGAGAAGTGGAAGGAGCTGGGTATCCTTCAGTTTCCATATCTGCACATTCTAGCTAATAAAAAAAAATATAATAGCTTGTAGTATTTCCAGCAGAAATGGGAAGCTGTGACTGTACAGTCTGCAGCGAGCTTGAATCATGTGAACCAAATGGAATATCCCGTAGATTTTCTATAGATCTGCTCTGCTCACACTTTCAAATAACCTTTAACAAAGGCAATGAATCTCTGCTGCCATTGTAAAAATCTCTGTGTGCTGTGCTAACGTGATACTAATGAAAAGTGTCTAAAACAACGGAAGTTCGGATTACAGAACTTCAGTAAATAAATCTGATTGTCCACCTGTATCATTTCACCGGGATATGTTTTTTCATTGATTTTTAAAGAGAAGCAGGTGTGGGGTAGCAGTGACTAATTCACGCTGCAAAACCAAAAAGTTGTGTGGTTTTCTGCTTCTGTGATCTCTCTTCCCCACCATCTGAGCTCTGCCATATTTTGGCAAAGATTCAGCCCTTATATGAGATAGCTAATATAGGTTCTTATATTAGACATACGATTAGTAAGGTGAGAAGACAAAAAAGCAGGGACACTAACTCCCCACACAGTTCCATTACTGAACTGTTCCCAGGAACTCCATTATATTGGGAAGAAAAGAGCAAAAAAGTAATGATCTAAACAGGCTGCTAAATGCTCAGTACACGGGGCATCCAGTAAATACTACCTGCAAGGATGCCCGCTCAACCCACAGGACTCATTGCTACATTATATTCTGCCCATGAGGTACTTTCTCTCTGCTAATTCTCAGGTGTATCAGGTGAAATTCCTCCTGGGTGTTGCTCAGGGAGGTCATGGCATGCTTGCTCCAGCTTCATCCCACTGAGATACACGTTAGTACCCTGCTACAAAATTATTAGAGGCTTGAGTAAGTGCAAGGGTAGATTGTGTTTATCATGTTCTTGTCATGAATTTGCCACTGCAGTCTAGGCAGATCATAGAACCATAGAATCATAGAAGAGTTAGGGTTGGAAA